>NW_009219846.1:62696-107703 GCF_000690835.1 Fulmarus glacialis
GGTTGAGTGTGGCAGCAGCCCAGCAGTCACACAGGTATTTCGGTGAAGGGGGTGACAAGATCCGCCCCCCCTCCCCCGCTGCAGCGCAGGAGGGCCCCCGCCCCTCCCTGGTTTGGGAGGCGAGCTCCCCACCAGCCCCCTTTCCCCTGCCTGATGCGCTGAGAGCTCCCCCTCCTGTCACAGTCAACCTTAACCGCAGTCGACAGATTAATATTATTACCTCGTTTTAATTAATTCCTCTCCTCAATTCAAAAAAGCACATCTGGTGCTTTTCAGAGCCAGACAAAGCTTCTTTCCTCCCATCCTCTCCTGAACATCAATTAATAACTTGGCAACAAAAAGATAATAAGAGTTTGTTCTGCATACCTAACAGTCACAAGTGACAGAGAGAGAGAAAAGGGACTTGCTCCAGACAGGGATCAAGGAAAAAGACAGAACTGTCAAATCTTATGTGTTTCTGCACCTCAGAAGGGCTTATTAGGTCAAGCCATGGTGCTACAGCTACTGTGGCTATGCCATTTCCAGACCGGCGTTGTCTCACATCTCTTTAACTTGAAGTGCATGAAAAGTGATGTGTAACTCTTTACACCCACCCAGGTAGGTGGTGAACAGCTGGCTCCCATGCAACTGCTCAAGCCCAAAAGGTGATTTCAGACCTTACTGCCAACATTTCATCTCTCAAACCCACAGTTCATCTTCTAAATAAGTCACTCCCTTTCCAGAATTTCTAAAATCTCTCCTAATACAAGCAGAAAACACACAGCTTCCTGAGCCCATATTCCTGCGTGGCTCTGTGCCCTGCAAACATAACTCAGTGACCGGTAGGGCTGAAGATGATGAGGATGAAGACCACTTGCCAGTTCTCCCGAGCAGGTGGAACTCTCTTTGACTAGAGAGATGAAAATAAAGTTCAAAGGAGACTTTTTAATAAAAAAATACTGGGGACAGAGTTTGGCATACAAAAGGACAAGAGTTTGTTACAACCATTTACACAACAGTAAGAGATGCAGGATTAAACTCTGGCTCTCTGGGTATGTCCTCACTGGCCCGGGGTCTCCCCTAAGGGCAGATCTGCAGGCCAAGGGGACAGCAAGCCCATGGGAACAGGCACAGTTGAGCCCGCTGGCAGGATGGGTTGGCCGGCAAGGGCCATGCACTGAGCAGAGAGCCACTGGTGCTTTGCAGGCAGGAGGGCTGGTGGCCGTCACAGCCTGTTCACCTCAAAGCCACCCCGTGGATGCACATTCAAACAAGGCTTGACGTGCGCCATTGCATTTTGTGGGTGAGTGGTTCCTGTTTTCTGACCTGATCTCAAGAAAGTTCCTGATGCCTGGAAAAACACATGAAACTTTTTGGGATGATAAGCATCCATGATAAACAAGGAGTAATGTCACTGAAGCCCTCTGAGTCAAACACAAATGTGAGATAAGAATTAAAGAAATAATTTATTAGTTTTCAAAAAGGGAACTGGTGCCATATTGTTCCATTTTTGTCTACAAGCAACTCCAGGACCTCAGTTCTTCACTTCTCATTGGAGAGACAGGCTTTGAAGTTACTGTCCAAACTGACTTTTTCTTTTAAACTTGAAATTATTGCAAACTCAGTAATTCGGGTTCATGACTTGCTCGGGAACTTGGCTTTCCCTTAGAATTTCTCTCTGATGATGCTTTTGTCCCAGCTTTGTAGCAGCTACATTCTTGCTTTCTCTTTCCATTTTGTTTTATCTCCTTCCCCCCGCCCAAAAAAAATCAGAGTGTGGATCGCTCTCATGTGATTTCAGTTACAATGAAGTGCTTCCTGGGAACCCAAATTTTTAATGCTCAAATACCTTGTGTCTATTCTTGATGGTGCTAGGTACATGAACAGCTATATATTTTAAAAATCAAAACAGAGATGAGAACAAAATGAAAAATGTGTTTACGCACATTTTATATCGAACACAAACATATATTTTACATCAGATGGGAAAATGTTTTCTCAGAGGATGGAATTTTACTAGACATGAGGTGAATTTCATTACGACTAAACCAGATCCAGAAAAAGATGGGGGAAAAATAGCTAGCTGGTGATAAACACAGATTTAAAAAGTGCAAAAAATAATTCAGCTGTACCAAAACACGAGATTCAACAAATTAGAAATACGTCCACTCTTAAAACTTGCTTTAAAATTGCTATTTTATTTTTATTATAGAACTGACTGTCACACAGAACAATATAGGGCAAGGAGCTGTGTTAGCTAATCTGCCGTAATCCTTTCAACTCTTTGAAAGAACAACAAGCGGTGGATAAGCAGGGTCAGGCTGGGTCAGGATTTTGATAGGAGACATCTAAGGAATGCCTAGGTGCTTCAGGAAGGGGATGTGGGCGATTTAGCAAGCTGGCTAAATCAGCAAGCTTGCTCTCCCCTCCACTTCAGCAAGGAGCAAACAGAGCAGACCATGTGCTGCGGAAGGGGTAACCTTTTGGGGGAGATAGGTGTAACAACAGAAATCCTGGTCGAGGCATTATTTTACCCTTTTATCAGGCAGTGGCTTCAACTAACACCAGCTCAGGTAAGTACATTTTGCCTTGCTTGACTGATGGATAAACTCTTTAAAAATTTGCAGGGTGTTGTCAGGTGTGGTTAAGCCACGCCATAAACCGTGTTGTCAACCCACTGTCTTGAGTCACTTCTCTCCTACATGCTTTGGACACATTAAAAATATATATCTGCAAAGTGCTTATAAATTGCAGGAATACCAGCTGCACCCATTACAGCTATCGCCCGTATCAATTCTAGTGTTGGTTTTAACAGCTGATTATGTATATAATCACCAAAAAATGGATGATATGCAATATCAGCAAATATTTGTAATTCATCCACCACACAGTTCTCATCTGAACCAGAAGAATAAATGAGAGAAAATCATTTTAGAAAGACGTACCTTGCACTTCTGAAATATTATACAGGCTGTGCTGGCAAAAACAACTGCTCTCCAAGAAAATATTTCATCGAAAAGTCACTATCTGTGGGTTACTGAAAGAAATGTAGCAGTTTCAATGAAAAGAGTAAAAACCTCTCTCTCAGACCTCATTTCATGCTTTTTTGTTTCCACTGAGCATATTTTAAGAACTAATCAGCCTTATAAAAGGTACCACTGTTAATCTACTGTTTGTCTTCGTCTTCACTGCAGCTGCTTAGTAGATAGAGAGCAAACAAAACCAGAATTAAGGTCATTCCATTTAAATCCTTCAGAGTGGAAGACAAGGACTAAATTATTGCTGAGAATTACATGAAGGAAAAGGCCAGGATAAGATAACTATTGTTTATTATTTGCCAGACCCATAGTGGCACTGCATTTACATATTTGTGAAGGGATTACATTAACATTTTATGAGATTAATTGGTAGCATGGGGAGATTCTCTGATATACTCTCTACACAATTTAAAAGTTGTGCTCCTGTGTTTTCACAGATGGTATGCAGTACATATGGCTAGTGAGAAATAACCCAAACCTACCAGATACCAATCAGTTGTCATGCATGAAATGTAATGGCATTTTTTTCACATAAATAAAATATAAAGGACATTATTACATTTCATCATACAGCACAGGTCTGAATCACACAGGTTCATAGTAAAGACCTTAATGGATGGCTGTGCTTTCCTTCACGAGACATCTTAAACCTGTATTTTCACATCTTTAAGGCAGAAGGAGCAATAGCACAAAAGATCTCTTTTATGCTAATAGCAGGAAATCATTTCACAGTAATCAAATATGAGTAGAAAATGAGTGGTCAAATGAGTAGAAAATCTTTTGGCCATCAAAAATCCACAAGCTTTTCCTTCAAATTAGGAAATATTCCCTGGGAGCTACTCTATAAATAATACATGGTGGGGTTTAGTGTAATCTTTAGTATGAGAACATGCTTTCTTTAGAGCCAACAGTAATACCACTTCAAGAAGGAAATGCTGTGTGAAGAGAGGATCTTGCAGCTCTCTCCCACTTTAAAATCAAGTACATTGGCTCCACAGTATCTCCAGTCCCCAGGAGCCTGATGGTTACAAGGTATGAGTCAGCTCCACCACTCCGACCGCTCAAGTGGCAGAGAGGTATGTCCCGGTTTAGTACCCCGTGCTGGCTCAGGCTTCCTGCACTCAGCCTCCGTCAGGCTCCCTCGACACGAGGCTGGTCAGAAATGAAATATTGGCACTAGGTATCCACAAAGAAAACAAAAGGAAGGGGGGCATTTCAGGTGGCTGAAGAAGGACCCCCGCCTACATGTGATGCAGGCGCGGGACGAGATGCTCACGGCGTTGTGATCCAAGCTGGGGAAAGCCGTGTGCTCTAGCGAGAGGCGTAACCGCTCACAGCAACACAAAGTCTGTATCCTTCTTTTTTCAAGCGACGATTTTGATAGGAGACAAGTCTCAAACAGCAAATCACTGTGGATTTACAGATAGCCTGGAAATAATCCTCCTTTCCCCCCATCCCTTCCTCCCTCCCTGCTTTCCCCTCACTACGCGCACGAGAGTTTTTTGCCTCTCCTGTTTCATTTGATCTCCCAAACCTCCTTCATCCAGACTAATTTCACCCGTGCAGGCCGAGCTGGGAGCGAAGTGCATTTAACCACAGCCGTGCGTTGCCTGCTGCGGCTGGGCTCTGTGAGAGGTGACAGCAGGCTGGCGGAGGGGGGACCCAGAGCGGAGAGGCGACCCCCCGAGGGGACCAGGGTGTAACCAAGCCATTAGGACTCACTGTGTTTGCCGGCCACCCAAGTGATTCCTTCGGCTTGCTAGGAACCAGCAAAGCTTTGCGAGGGAGGTTTGCCTCGGCCCCTCAGATAGCTTAGGAGCGCACCGATTCAATTGGACCATGCTCTTTCAGTCACGTCCCATCTTCTAACAATTCACCTGCATACGTTTAATTTTATACGGCTCTCCTGGGCTGCAATATTGGTAAGCAGATGAATTGCAACAGAAGATGAAAAGTAGGTGGGTCATAAATCTTTCAGGTATTAATAAATCACTGGCACCTGTGGAATTTCTAGGAATATCCGCAAATAGAAGATTCAGGGTGGAGCAAGAATAAAACCATTTTTTTCTTCCTTCTTTAAGGACTACAAAATGGAAGATACTGCTTTATGTTCTACTCTTCTCTGTGGAATAAACCTAACCTATATCTGTGTTCCCTATACAAAACATTCTTTGTTTATCTGTTTAGGATGTACACAGTTTAGTGTCATACTGCTAAGGATTTTCACTAAGGAAATAATAGCTATATATAATCAACTATTGGGTATAATAATGCTGAAGATAACAGTCATTACTAGAGCCACTGAAGAAACACATAAAAATTCTAAAACTGTCAGAGGTGACATCTGCAAACAATGTCACTTGCATTCTTACATCTCTGAAACATATTTTGAAACACTTACACAAAAATGCCACTAACATAATTCACCACAGAAATGTTGCAAAGTTGATAGGACTATATAAAAACCAGCTACAAACACATAATAACAGGAAAATATTTTTCTTTATGTGTATATACAAATGCAAAAAAAAAAAAGCTTCTGAGCCACATGTTGAAAGAAGTCTGAATGTATCTTAATGCAAAAAAAAAAAACAACAACAACCCAAACCCCACACTATTTTTTAGAATATTGGAAACCTAACTTGAGCTCAGGATTTAACTCCCTCTGTATCTGAAAACGCATGAGCACACGTCTGTATTTTCTTGTATGTACATAAGGCCAGAAATCCTTTCCCCCTCATTCCCTGTTCTTTCCGAGAGATGCTGCTACTGTCTTGTTTATTATTATAATCATCTGCAATCATGACATTTGTGTGGCATTTCAAGTACTAAAATAATAAGACACCAAGCTCTGAGCTCTTCCTCTGCCTATAGCTGACTTGGCGGGCCAGAAAGGAGTGGGAAAGGAGATCAACAAAAGTCCTAACAGAGAGAGAGGCACAAACGGAGAAAGGCACTGTTGGTTCTAGCCCTAATTTGTTGGAAAGCATTAATCAAGAAACAAATCACCAGCAGATGTATGTCATCTAATGCATTACATGCATTTCTGTCAGCAAGACACTGGCTATGCTAGCAACCACCAGATCCTATAGGCTTGAACTTTAATTCTCAGATGATGGTGTACTAATGCATACAGCATTAACAGCAAACTCGGAAAATATATGTAACACAACACAAAAGCTAGTTGCCCAGTTTGATGACATTTTAAAAAAAATACATTATATGGCAAAAAAATCATAAATGGTTTTATGTATCAATCGTAAAACACTCCATCGTGTTTTACCAAAACTGATCAAGTAGTTGGGATAAAAAAGAAAAGGCAGAAAAGGATCGTATATGGGTTATGGTTATAGTTAAGGAACTAAAAAGTTATTTATTTGTAAATGTCAGTCTCTTGAAAGGAAGTTTCATAGAGGTTGAATTAAATAATTTACATAACATAAAGAAGGCATTATACTTGCAACATGTAAATATTGACAGACTTAGCTAATGAGTGGCTGTGTATAAACAGCCTTCTTTTTTATTTCAACTGGAGTCTAGAGCAGACAGCTTTGTATATTTTACAGTCTCTTGTACCTGAGCCAACAATTGATAGTGCAGGAGATCAAAGCCTTGATACAGAGATGCCAAGCAATTTGTGTATAAATGCGCTCCTTAAAAAGCGATAAGAGCACAAAAGAAGTTTTAAGATACTTTCACCACGATTTAAATGGTAAATAGCTAATTACTCTGATGAGCTGTGTTAAAGTTGTACCCGATGCTAAAAATGTACCAACAGGATAGAAGTTCAAAAAATGCTTTCTACTTGTTTCCACAAGATTTGTAGATGAGCAGATATTTTACAGCTCCTTCTGTTCTCAACAGGAATATTTCATTTAACTCCTTAATTATTTCTTCAGATTTTATGTAATAGGCTAGGACATAATTTTGTCTGCATAATTTAACTGAGGTATTTAAGGAGACGAGTAAGAAAAAATGCCTTCAATGGCCATAAGATGCTCACTAGTAATGTCTGTTCAATTAAAGTCATTATTAACACATTAAAGTCATTATTGACACATGGAGTGATAACATTCAGTCCAAGACTCAAGCTTCTTCATGGTTTCTATTATAGTTATACTGCCTAATTTACGAGCAGGCTGGGCATGCTACGCCTCTGTAAATCATTGTGTAAAGAAATGTCAGGTAAAAATATAAAAGCAGTAAGATATATTTTACAGCCAGCTTACTGGGGCTGTAGAACTGTAGGAAGTACTGCACTAAAATGCCTTCAATAATTTGAAAAACTCTATGGACTACGCTTTGATTCCTATATATTACTTGAAGGGTTAAATTGTGGGCAAAAGTATTTTCTACTCAATACAAAAAAGTACTTGGCTTCTTCACTTTTTATTATGCAATAAAAGCAAACAAGTCAGAAGTACAAATGTAACACTCACTATGGCTCTTAGAAACGAACATTATAACCCTCTCTCTTGACTTGTTTTCTCACACTGTATCAACAAAATTGGCTAGAACAAAAGGGAAAGGTGAATAACATCTGAACAACAGACACTTATTTACTGCTGTGTAGTACCAGGAGGCACATAGGCTGGGGAAGAACTGAGAGAGAAAGGCACCTCTCCGTGCAGATGTATATTTTAAAAAAAAAAACAAACCAAACAGAAAAAGTGGCATCTTGCACTAATTCTGCTCAGTTACAAACAACGCAAGGCAACAGTCTACCAAGCGCACAGTTGAGTTCAGGGTAGATTTGTGTCTGAATGAGTTCTGTGATGATTTTTAGCGTGGGGGCGGTTTTTAACAGTACACTCCACGTTGTGTAGCTAACTGTTCTTGCAGCGTAAGATCAGCCTGGGTGCAAGCGGCAGCCGGGGTGTGACAGTCAGCCTGTGTGTGCAATGCTGTCAGCAAAAGCAAACAGCACTGGCTGCAGGAATGAGGGAGACGACCAGGCAGGGGTGGGTGATTCCAAGTTCTGCCTATGTGTGTGTGTGCGTGCGTGTGTGTGCACACGCCCGTGTGTGTCTCCAGAGCAGCGTGAAGGGAGTGTTGTAGCGTGTGGAAATACACCCGCTCCAGCTTTAATCCAACTAGCTCTGGCAATGAAAGCAGTGCAAGCATACAATCCAGCAATCAGAGTACATCCCAGACCCCAGCGACCTGAGCAGCAACCCTGCAGAACTCTGTGTTCGATCTCCTGCTGCCACCGCACCTTCGACTCCAGTGCAGACGCACCTTCTGCGGCGGCCGTTTCCCAAGTGTAGGCAGAAAGCTACAACACCGCACCCGCTGCCGCTCGCTTGGCTCACACCTCTTCGCTTTCTCTGTGCTTTAGGGGAAATCTGAACATAGACTTTCCTCTCCAGCCATGGCTTATTTTACCTAGATGTAATGACACAGGCCTAGAAAACTCATTTTAATATTTTTTCCCCATTTACTCTAATCCAAAATGTTGCAGTAATTAGAAATAAATACCGAGTGGGTACAAATCCCTTTACTGCTATATCTATAAATAGCTGTCCTCACACTTGGTGTACTGCAATACAATCCCAGGCCAGCGATAGATGAGAAATTAAATAAACACCATCAATCATAAAACTAACAGTAAGGCAGACCTGGGGTTTTGCTGCCAGTTAAATCTAGGTTTGCCCCGGGAGGGTGATCCTGGTAAGGCACCCTGAGATTTCCAGGCAGAAAGCACCATAACAGAGCGAGACACGACCCCGTACTGTTGCTGCTGCAGGACTATTTTCCGGCTCTCGCCAAGGGAAGACAAAGCCCTGATGCGAACAGGGGAATGGGATGGGGACCTCATACGACAGCGCGGGCACCACGACGGGGGTGCAGGATGCTTTCCACAGCCATGGGACATATCCCCGCTGAGAGGACAGGTTTCACACAGCAGCCTGAGCTCAAAGCAGCGTGCAGCCTCCGGCTCCGACACAGCAAAAGCAAACCTGACACCGAGCGCAGATCCAAGGCGGTGGTTTTGTTCCTCCCTGCCACAGCCGCCGGGAGATGCTTGACCCCTCCTCTGACACCGGCTCCCGTCCCCCGTTCCCCTGCCTCTGCCCGGCTCTGGGCAGGTGAGCGGCGCCGGCGCCGCGGCAGGAGCAACGCGCAGAGTTCACAAGGGCACCAGCCCCCCCCAAACACGCGGAGTCTCTCCCGCTGCTGCAAGGTGAGGATTTTTTATTTTACATGGCCTATCTCTGTTTCCTTTGGAAGCCCTCCATTTCTTGGGGAGAGTTGGAATGTCCTTTGTTCCTCTTGAAGAGGAAAGGAGACCCAATGGGTTTAAAGTAATGACAGTTATAAAAAAAAAAAAAAATCGATCTATTAACATCTCAGATTCAGGGTATATTCAGTCCTTGGCCTCCGCAGTGCCTGCTCACTCAGATGCACTTAGAAAATCCCCCAATCAAATGAAAGTGAACAATAGATGAAGGTCTATCATTTCTTGTTGGATTTTCTAGTCAAACTGAAAAGGAGCGGACACAAGACCTGGGACTTAAATACAAGATTTGCGTTAATCTGATTCAAGGGTGGATGCATGGCAATAAAAAAAGGATGGTAAATACGTCCTAGAGCGAAAGACTAAATATGTTGCATTTATTTAGCTAACTACAGGGGGTAGGTGCTAAAGGATAACTTCATCACAGTCTACAAGCGTCTGTGTAGGAATCAAAAATGTAAAAAAGGCCTCTGCAGTCTGCCGAGGAAAGGTACAATAAGCTCCAACTGCTGGAAATAAGGTATGGCACTTCTGTAATGATGCTAATTTGTCACTGATACACTTTGCTGAGGATAGTGGTGGCTCTCTGGGATGGGAATTATAAAAGCAAGTTTAACTGTGTTTTCTTGGGAACATGCTCAGTTTCCAACCAGGTGTCATTCAGAGGAGCCCTACAGAAGCTCTGTGCTATGAAGGCAGGATTTCATGTTGTAGGTCCTGCTACAACAACCTGGCCCATCGTCGCCACAGACCTTCTTTTCACTTGGCACACTATAGGAGTACAGAGGGGCATGATGCAGCTCCACACACAGCATAACTGCTTCACTCCCTGTCTCCTAGATTCACGGACTATAAAGCTGCCTCTCTAAAACCTTTTCTGTTCTACTGTGCCATGTGGTGAACGCAGTCATGCAAATAATTTGCAAACAAGCATAAATGGTCAAATACTGTGCTGAATACTGTCAACATGAATCGGATCATCTCCACACTACATGTTTTTGGAGGGCACTTGGAAAAATGCTGGTGCTTGGGTACTGAATTTTATAGTATTTCTAGAAACCACCCAAACCCCAGTTTTCCTGGCATTATTTTCCCATTGTCAATATTTGAGCACCTTCTTTTACCCCTTTGCATGAACTATTGCTACCTAGAAGAAGCAACAATTTTCATTCACCGTTGCAATGTCCTCTGAGACCCCTGACATCAAGTACGTTTTCCATTTACATTAATGATGTGCGGGATCTTTCCTGGCTATTTATGGTCAAGGGCTGACATTTGTTACACGCAGATTCATGCTTTACCGGATTTTAAACCAGCTTATGAAGTGCTGTTACCTCCGTAACCCGGTGAATGTCCTATGGAAATGCGTGGAATACCAGGCACTACAAGAGTTCCCCACTTTGCTGTATTTAGGGCTTGCCAATCTAGAGGAATAAAATGTGTTCTTGTAGCAGATCACCCAGAACTGGATTTATCACCAACTATGATTTAGCAATCAAATAATCTATTGTTTTAACACAGAATGGCAATAGCAGAATAAATTTGCAAAAACTAAACAAACTATACTTTCAGAAAATTCTCATAAGTTTATGATCATTTTTCTTACCTGCTCTAGCATCTTAGATGCTCCTGATACTGGCTAATTATTCTCCAAAGTTTGGCAGGCAAGCCTTGGAAATTTCTCAAAGTTGTGTATTTCCCGTTTCTTACTGTTTAAGATTACCAGAGCTATTTCAAGCAAGTTCCCAAGAAAAATGCTCCTTCCATCTTCGGTCTTCCTGTTCATCAGTATCTTGTTTTCTGTGGTTGGTACTGGGAAATCATATGGCCATGCAGAGACTTAAGTCATTTTAAATCGTTTCTCCACCTCAAGGTACCTGGCTTCACATTTTTTAGCTGCGTAGATCTCTATTAGTAGATTCCCAGCTCTGGGATGTAAACCCCCTTTTTTAGCTTGTTCCACAGCCTTAAAGACAGAGTGGCCAAGCTTAGAATTATAGAGCAGTTGTTAATCGCACATATGTTCAACACTACAGACCACAAAAAATATTTAAAACGTCTGTAGATGATGAAGGCAAGTGAGGTACTTGGTTTGGGGTCTTTCCCTCTCCTCTCCTGTTCCCTGTGCCCCTCCTGTGCCCCCAGCTGCCCCCCCTGCAGCCACCCTCGCTTGCTCATGGACCTCGCTGCAGCAAACCTCCCAGGTCCTTCCGAGAAGAACTCCAAGCAGTGCTCACGGCACAGGTAGCTCCGTGGTCTGCGCCCCGCACAGATTAAGCCTGGGGCTGCTCCCAGGGGGAGGCAGAGGAGGGAGCGCGGGCGCAAGCGTCTCTGCAGCCGTGGCTGAAGGGCCAGAGGCTGCCCCTGTCCTTGAACGCTCCTTCACAGCCAAAGAAGATAAATCTATAACACTTGAAAATCTGCTCCTTCACTGTTAAAAAGACTGAAATGATTTATTGCTTGGCAGACAATTACAGTTTATGCAGATTGAACGCCAGAAGGTGTTTTTGCTAGGATTTCACCATTATCTGACATTTTCTAATGTCTGCAGGTTTGATGATGCGGTCGAGTTACATTAGCTTTGAAATTATTGACCTGTTCATTACACAGGTAGTAATTTACATCCCCTGCTAATTCACAGAGGCCAAGCTTTCTCTCACTTTCAATTTCTCAATAATATGGAATGAAGCCAAAGCTAACTTTGCCTTCTGATCCTGATCCCACGTCTTACTAGTCCTAGAGTTATTCCTGAAACTATCATGCACTTACTTTGGAGGCTAATATCCCATTTTTCTTTAATAATTTTTCTATTGAAAAGCCTATTCATACTTTTGGACCTGCGCATTCAAACAATAGGATATAGGTGCATCTATATTAGATATTGGGTGACGATGTTATTTCTTTCTGAGCACCTGAACAGCTGATCTGTTTCTGCATGTATATCTATAGGTCTCACTGCATGAGAGACACGGTGGGTAACTCCAAAACTACTGTAATCATGTCATAATAAATACCTTAAGAATCCTGTGCACATCACCACTATCAAGGGGAGTCTCCCCCTCCTTTCAGTGGAGTTGCATAAGATTTAAAGTAGCCTTTGGTTTTTTGGGTAGCAAATCAATGTTTTTTTAAATTATTCTTTCACGTACAGATATTCTTACATCCTAACTCAAAAAAACCCAACGCAAGCTGTAGCATCCCATTTAGTAATAACAATAAGGATTTCTAATGTAGTGATATGTAATGCCTTGATTTGGGGTAGAGTCCACTGGAGTGGACATGCTTACCTCTTTTGTTATAGCTTTCTGCTATTTCTTGCCAGAGTGCCCTAATAAATGTTTATGTGTCCTTCACAGTCTTAATAATTTTACTTTAAATATCTACGTTGTTCCCACAGAAATGATAAAGTGTCATAATAGGCCACTTTAGATCCCACACTATTGTGTAACACCAGATCCACAACTCTTAATTCTTTAATTAATTTAATATTTACACATCACTGCAAGAAATCTCCACAAATGCTAAAACAATGGTAAGAGCAAAACTCTATTCAGTGGCAGACAAATAGATCAGATGTTGTGGTCAGGTATTGTAAGCACTTCCCACTAGGGAGACAGAAACTGCCCACGTGACACGAAGGGTGAGTGGAAGTGATATCAATAGTCAGCTCCTCCACCCTGTCATAACCGACCAGTTGGCTATAAATCACCAGCTAAGTAGGCTCTCCAAGGAGTTACTTTAAAAAGAGCTTGAAGATTTGTTTTTTTCATACCATTACTCTTGCTACCTATAAACTCAGTATTTTAAGTGTACATGTTCTTCCAGCATATTCAAGCATTAGTTATCCTTTTAATTATACTTCACCCAAAGGAGAGAAGCAAAATCTTTTATCATCCAACCTGAGACTGCAAATATCAAGAGTCAGAAGAAAAAAAATAAAGATGGCTCATTCTATAACACCTTCAGTTATCTAATACGTATTATTACTCCAGCACCAAATAGGGGATATGAAAAGGAGATTAAAAAGCACCCTTTAAAATCCAAGAATGCTAAATTAACCCTGAAGGTTTGCAAAAGGTGAATTTCCATATTATTATGGCACCCTACGAGTTGTCAGTAGTCCTAGCAATTGGAATACTTACATAATTGCCTGGAAATAAATGTCTCTTTTCTAATTTTCCTGCAAAATTAAAGGA
Organism: Fulmarus glacialis; assembly: GCF_000690835.1. NCBI lineage: Eukaryota > Metazoa > Chordata > Aves > Procellariiformes > Procellariidae > Fulmarus > Fulmarus glacialis. The sequence goes on from NW_009219846.1 coordinate 76,148, forward strand.
AGAAATAATCAAAGATCATTAGAAAATTCAAACTGAACACTGATATTAATTTTAAAATTTCTAACCACAGTGAAAGATGCTCTGTTTTTATTGTGTAAAGCGTAGAAGAAACATACAATGGTTTGACATTTTTAAAATAAATATTTTCAAAGAAAAATGCTAAAAATATCTCTTTTCTATATTTACATGTCCAATTCAACCCTAGATAACCACTAAAACATAAATTCCAATTGCAATCCGGTTACAATGCACACCAAGCACAAAAGCCTTCTAATGATCTTTGATTAGTTCTTTATTAAATTCATCAAGGGAGCAAAGAAAATTTAATAATCTTCACCATTTGTCATCTTTCTGATTACAGTTTTGATTAGAACTTTCAGCTTTTATTTCTTTTCTAGTCATTGCTATTACTGTGATAGTGCTTCTTTCCTCTAGTTTAAGAAGAATGAGATAGGGCAAATGAAACAAATTTGTAATTCCGGATATGTATTTAACTAGGTGTGCTCATGCCCTGAAAAAGGCTAGCTAAGAATATGACATCTTAAAAATGCAAAATAGCCCTTAATGGAACGTCTCCACATTCATACCATAAAAATTTTCAGTCCCAGGTAAATAATATCTTGCTTAACTGATCAGATACCTTAAAAATACACACAGATTTCTGCAGAAGAGAAAAAAATTCCAACATTTGAAGATGAATTTTCGTTTTTTAGAAACATTTGTAAATTTATTCTACTGTTTTAGTATTCAGTGTTATGATTCACTTATTTAATACAAGCAATTAAAAAGATGCTTTACTGTGCATTACTGATATCTTTCATAAAAAAAAAGCAAAGAAACAAATTGAAATAATCTAAATAGATGAAACAATTTTCACAATTCCATACACTGTGCCAGCCAAAAATGTGTGCATTTCAGTCTCTGTTACAAATGCCTAATTTTTCACATTCCTAATGCAAAGCCTGCCCTGTCGCCATGCTGCGTGAGGCAGCCCCTGATTCACTGGGAAGAGCTAAGGGAATTGCAGCTTTCTTATTTGCAAGGATTACTGCAAAAAACTGCAGCAGCAAGTGCTGTTTTCATCAGCGTACAAAGGACACATTAAACAGTCACTGGGTAAAATCCTGAAACCGTCCTGAACCAAGGGATGAAATCGGGAAGCCCATCTTTAGCAGGTGCACATCCCAAGCGCTGGGCTGAAGAGCTGTCCTTTCTCTCTGTTCTTCCCTCCCCAGCCCAGGGATCCTTTAGATCTTCCTACAGAATTGAATGGCTCAGAAGAAACAGAAAGTTTGTGCTGTCCCCCACCCCTTGTACGGACTGATAACTCTGCACATCAGAAACCTGCGTTTGAGTTGCCCTGGGCAGCGGACAGACCTGAGTCCAGGCTGTGGCTTGTGACGCCTGTGTGTAAGAGGCTTTTTTTGATAATTATGAGAAATGAGGGAAGAAAAAGGACACCAGCCTTGTTCCAAGGTTATTGCACACAGACCCTGTGTTGTTGCGCGGACTTTACAATAAAGCATGGCATAGATTCAGAATTTCACACCAGGCAACATTGAAGTGGTGGCTTCTCGAAGGCAAGGCAGAGAAAAAATCTTTCCTGGTTCTGTAAAAGAGAAATTCAGCAACACCTCTCTTGCCCAGTCTAAGGCAAGGCTGAAATCGCTGCAGAGGAACATCTCAAGACCCTGAGGTTCACAAATGCACATCACGACCTCCTCGCAGCCAGAACACCTTCTCCTGGCTCTTAATGGTCACCAGAAGATTGTTCCTCCACAGTGACCCCCATAGCACTACTGCTGACTTGTAGCTCAGGGACGGTGTCTTCAATTACTTTGTACATTGCTTGGAGCAATGTGCTTCAGAGTTGCCTCAGGACGGCAATCTTAAGGCTCAGCACGATCAGAAATAGGGCACCGGTCACCGTGAAACCACTGTTAATACAAGCAATACAATTATTTATTTATAAACTCTAAAATAGACAACACAAAGATTTGTAAAGGTGCAGGGGGAAGCAAGGAAGTTAGAAATGCCCTTATTCCACTTTTCCTATTCCCTTTCCCCCACCAGAAAGATACTTCTCTCTCTCTAGCTGTCTGATAAGTGGTGTGGACTTACTTAACCACTCTGGTCCAAGGGCACATTCCCTATCATTACACTGCACTTGCGAGAAAAGGCCCTTCTCTCCAAGAGGGACATCTTTCACAGCTACACCTTTGGATTGCGCTTGGGAGTTCTTCAAAATTCAGATGTCCCCTTTCTCCACTTGTTCCCCCCACATACTCAATGGGCAGTTGCAATATTGTCATCCAAACTGCTCTCCCGATTGACTACTGCAAAAATGCCTTCTGTGCTTGGGGAAAATATTAGAAAACAATAAATAAGCAACAAAGGGATGAAACTCTCATTCCTACCAGGAGAAGGGCTCTGCACAACTAACTGAAGCCTTCACGTAGACGGAGCCTCATATTCCAGGTGGACTGGACTTTCCCAGCCTGACTGGCCATTCACCTCCTCACCAACCGACCTTTGTCTCGATACGTGGGCAGACAACTCACTCGTGAGCGGGGAGAATTGCTTAACTGGAATATCCACAGCAGGTTTTTCAAGGCTTCACAACTACTGTCAGCTAAAGGACCTCTCTTTTAGTGCAGGCAAAGGGACTCCATCCAAAAGCTAAAGGAAGAACATCTCTGCTTCCCAACCCCCAGGGACATATTTGATTTATATAGTTTTATCAGTTAAGTACAATATAGGGATCTCAACCCTTCTGAGTGTTAACTAATGTACCTTTTTCTCTCCAAGATGCTACTTATTAATTTTGCCTGGGTTTATCTCCTCTAAATTATTAAGCTAACAGCTTCTCAGTACAAAATAGCCTTGCCGTAAAAAGCAATTGGCATTTAAATGTTTGTGAAATCCTGGCTTATATTATAAAAAATATAGGTTTGTCTTTTTGTTTGGGTTTTTTTTCCCCTGGGTTTCAGGATGGTTTTTAATGTTATGTCATTATAGGAACTGCTCTACGAAAATCAAATGCTTATTGTGATGTTTATAATTTGCCTTATTGCAATTCCACTGAATGTTAAGCTCTATATTTTTCAAATCTTTGCACTTCCAAGTACATAAATGAGCACTTTCCCTAGCTAATTGGAGCCCTTTTTCTTCTCACAGGCTGCCTACAATCTCTTAAATGCTCCAAACAATTACGTGATGTCGCAAATGCAAGACCTTTTATTGGAGCTTTCCCTTGTGCGTAGTGATGTGTTTGTCATGTGGCCCCAGAGGCAGCAGTCATCATTTGTTTGTATCATGTTTGGCTTAATAGTAGTAGCAAGGGAAAAAATGAGGAGAAGGAATAGAAATAAGAGAGACATTTAACGTTGGTGTTTACAGTAAAATCTGTACATCTTTTCACTGCAGAAGATGCATGATGTGATGTTGTCACTAGGATATTAAAGGCTGCATTTTTAAATTAAACTTCTCAGTCAGAGTGAAAAAAATAATCTTCAGCCCAGAGAACTTGCAGAGAGCCAGAAATGATAAAATCTGCAGAGAAGCTGATAGCATCGTTGGGAAGAAGTCAAAGTTTTACACCTCCTAACTGCTCTTTATTAGAAAATGATCTATTCAATATAAAATAGGTTTTCAAAATGATGATGGGATTAATCAACTTGTTAGCAGAGGAAGTATTGAAATAACTTCATGGTTGGCATAGCTAGTTGTCAGATCAGCTCTCCCTTTCATAGGCACTTGTTATAACAGGCAGGGGGCTAACCCTCTCAGACATGGAGCTAATCAGTCCTTGAAAGTCACTTCATCCAGTGGAGTGGAATAATGTACTCTAGCGTCATTTGTCCACCTCTACCATTTGGAGCGATGGTATTTAGATTGTCCATTTTTGCCTCATCAGCTTCCATTTCAAAGAATTATAATTTTTTCATCGGTATCTTTTATCAGAATGTCAGCTTAAATGTATTGTCTCATACTATCTGCTTTATAGCCGGCATTGTTAAGACCAGTCCGTGAATATATAGTATGATAAAGAAAAAGCAGCTGCATAGTTGGAAAGGCTATTCTTTAAGCTTGATTAAGTTCTCACAAAAAAAAAGTCTGGACAAGAAGTAAGATCACGATTAATGGCAAAGAACAACATTTCCAGCAAAAAGCTAACTTAATCAACCTGCTAGGGTCCATTTACAATTGCTGTGCAGATGCCGAGAGCTTTTTGGGCGCATGTGCCTGCCCACCCTGTGCAAACAGATGTTCTTTGTCTCATTTTGCAATATTTGTTGCTGCCCTCCCCACCGCTTTCCCCGCCTGCAAGAATTGCTTCTTTTCCCAAGTCTGGGCTGAGCCTAATTGAACATGAATAGATTCCCTGGCCCCAAACGAGATCGCTGAACTTGGAGAAGACAAAGCTGATGGACAAGGACAATATAATAAACTTTTCTTTGCTGCTGGCTTTTCCTCGCTGTCACTCGGCGCTATCAGCAAAGAAAATGACCAGAGGGAAAGGTGTTTTATAAAAGAGGTTCCTCTTTCTCCTAGCCCCTGGATATTCCCCCTTGGGAAATTCCCCAGGTTTCTATTTCTTCTACAACATCTAAACCCAATCTTATTGGCACTTTGGGGCTTTGGTGTTACCAAGCCCTTTAGAGTAGCTTCACAATTTAAGCACCCCTCAGTCAAAAATACCAGTTTTCTTCTAATAGTCTTTCAGACTTTTTACTAATGTATTGAATCTAGTGAGCTGTGTATTAACAAGAACAAGTGGAAATTGTCTCTAGCAAATTGTTCTTCTAGCTGAACTTTCCTGAATGTTTCATTACTCAATAAACCATTATTTAAATTAATCAGAAAATCCAGGAAATTAATAAAAGTAGAACTAGACTAAACAATGTTGACAATTTGATTATGTTGTACGCAGAATTCATCTATTCACTGAAATCCTCTTAGTGTGATAACTCCGCTCCTCTGATTACAATTATTTCATTTATGTGGCGAATGTGTTTTACTCTTGTTCTAATACTGGCTGTTATTTTAAGCAATTTTTTTCTCCTGTCTGGAGGAGGCTGGTATCAACAAGGGAACAGACATCTTTTGAAATTTGTTCACTCAAATGCATTAAGAAAACAGGCACCCAGATGTACTCCTCTTTTAATGCCGTAGCAGCTTGCAAGTGGCTACTTTTAAACATTGTTTCCTAGCCATGGGTGCATCCCTTGTGTCCGTGCAGCTATAATGTGTCTGCTAGACGGCCACCGTAGGGCTTCCAGTGTCTCTAGCTGTATCTCTGTCTCTTCCAGTGATTCCCGTTATCTACAAAAGATCATGAAAATCAATTTTATTTTGCATAAATGATTGTCATTTAAATATCAATAGCACAAAAAATGGTGCATGGTTTTAAGATAGAATGTCACCTTCCTTGAGCTGGGAAGAGTGTGGGTCTTGCTGCCATGTGGAGAAGAGTATTGATGCCAGCAGGATGTTTTCAAGGGGGTGGCTGTTTGCACTGCTTGGGCCACAGGGTAAAAAACCCCTTGCTCAATTAGCTTTATCTTTTGACAGTGTCACTGCTTTTGTCTGTAATCACAGCACATAATATACTCATTTCCTGACCAAACAGTTGAAGCAGACAAGTTAATCTGAAAGCCATGGCAATTTATTATGTACTTTTTCCTCTTTTGATCAAAGAAGGGTTTCTTCTTTATCTCAAAAATTTTGGTCTTGTATTAAAAAACAGGGAGCTTTACTTTAAGAAAATAAAAAAAAATCCCCCCCAGCAACATTTCCTGTAAAAGCAGAAACTTTCCACAGACTTTTTATAACTGAAACTAATTCATTTAGTTTTATGACATTTAATTTCATGACATTCATCACAGCGTACATAACACACACCTGACAGCAGCTACACCACAAGGTCTGACAAAGCTTCCTACGGGGCTTGGTCCTCTGCTCTCCCAGCCGGGTAAGTGTAAGGAAGAGTCATTACGCTACAGCAAAGAGCAAATGGGGAGCAGGGAGAGAAAAAATGTAACCATCCCAGGTCCCATTTGCGGCTTTCCTCCAGGAATGGTTCCTGCTACCATTGGTTTGAATGGAGAAATGACTTGTATTTCTTCCTAACCTTCTCCATCTAGTTACAAATTGTGTTACTTGAAAGGCTAACTCAAGTCTTTTGCAGTATAATGACAGTAATAATGAATAATGGTACTTATGTGTAGTAAATTAGGCCCTTGCTGATAAACATCCTTTTTACCCAGGTGCTTACTTTCTTGAATTTCATAATAAATCAGAAATAATCTACATGGAACGGGATGCGAAATTAACTTAAGCAAAAGAGTAACTGCGGTGTTCAGCAGAAGTTACTGGGTAATAATCAGCTTAATTAAACATAACTTAATAAATCAGAATTATGAAAATAGAGTAAATTAATTTAAATGGTTATCTCAGAGTCTTCACACCACAAATCGCAATGATGAAAAAGACAGATAGCTGCAAATAATGAAATGTGTTGCTCTCAAATATGCCACAGGATCACAGATTTATTTACGTACAGTTTATGGGTTTTTTACAATCTTGCCAGATTTTCTTTTTGTATTGTGACTCGACTGCTACTGTTCTTCGTTATTACACGTATTTCCCCCACAAGAGTGATCCTGCTAAAATCGTTAGTACTTCTGCATGTGAGTCTGTGAGCAACTGTTCACTGAATCACCTATTTTACATTTACATGAAAGAACAAATTGATCCTTAATCATTTTATGGGAATAATTGGTGCTTCAAAGGAGAGCAGGGGACCTTTCTGCAACTCTCCTGTAAAACTTGTTTAAAAGCATTTTAAATTCAATATCTTGTCAATTTGTGCCTGAATAGGCCAGGTGAGATCTTACTCGTACAAGTCAGCGCAAGTTGTTAACTGAAGTAAATCCTGACATTAGCTGAAAGCAAAATTGAATGCATTATGTATAACTTATATCAATAGTTTGAATCAATTTAACATTGTTTACAGGAAAGCATAGTTATCTTTTTCAAAATCCATATAGGCATCCTGAAACTTTGCTCTTGAAGGAGGAACATACGCCAAGGCCCACCGACTGCGCTGAGCTTCAGTGCTCTCCTACGGTACGTCCAGCACCCCAGGAGCACAGGCGCTACTCCCTTGCCCCTTAGACTACCAGACCTCTCCGGCGTCCTCTCCTGTGACTCCCCACCCTAAATTGAAGAGCACTGTATTTCAAATCCCGGTACAATTATGGGTAGCTACATGTCACATTACCTACTAAGACACGTGCTTAGTGCTGAAGTTGGGGAAATCTGGCTGTTAATATTTCTCTGCTGTCTAACATTACAGTGCAATTGGAGCAATGTTTCTGAAAGACCAGTTCAGTACATTAGCTCTCGAATATGACAAAACACACTTTCATCACTGAAATTATTCACTTAAAGCAGCACTTCAGCAAAACATTGTCCATGCTGACCTTGCAATTATATCGCATCTAGTGTGTACTGATTTACATACCGTATGCTTTTCCACCTGTAATTGAGGCTATTAAGCAGAATGCAGAGGCTGAGCTCCACCCTCTGTATCTACCAGATTACACAGAAGGTGTAAACTCATCAAAACACATGTTGGGGATGATGCTGCTGAAGTTACACTATGAGGGCTCATCCCTGGTCAGAGTAACACTCCTCCCGCCTGGAAGGTTCAGCTCAGCATCTTTTGTTCAGTAGAGACGCTGCCATTCCCAGCATAGATCACAAAATCTTATTAGTAAAAATCATCCTGGCATAAGCTAATCCGGAAAAAAGAGAGACACTGTGATGACACAATTCTCATTTTTAGAATTAGGTTAGAATTAGATTAGAATTAGAATTTTAGATTAGATTAGAATTTTTTTTCCAATAATTTTAATACTGCTGTTTGAATTACTCCTTAGGAGAGATGGTATTTCGCTGACTGAATGAGGCACTTATAAAAACGCTGAATTTTAAACAACTAAATCACTTTCAGATTTAAATAATATTTGCCCACAAACTTCTCAGGATTTGGAAATTAACGTGTCAGGTTTGCCTGGCTACTGAAAATATCAACAAATCAAAATCACCACTTTCATTCATGCAAAAATATCTTTAAATCTTTTTTTTTTACAATACTTGGTGTTTCGTACACTGTTTGTCTCTGGTTATTAATGTACTGTGAGCTGAGAATGCCGATGATCTAATTTGCTTCTGAAAATGTGGAAAATGTCTAAATCGCAAATGTTCCTAGAGGCCCAGGAGAAAGAGTAATAAAAGTAAAGCCATCTTGAGATCCTAATCTGGGATAGCATTTTATATTGTTCTTGCAATATAAAGTAATTATGGAATCAACTATTAGAAGATGCTGAATTAGAGTCTGGATGGCACGAAAAATCACTGTCATGAAGGACAGTATAGGACATTTGCATGTGAAAGGGTTGTGAACAGTATCTATAAAGAATTGTGAAATTACTACCATATTTATTATTATAATTTTGTATCATCACAGTCTCATTTCAGCATGGCCTGTAAGAATAGATTAAATTAATGTCATTTTCGCTTCTTGTTAACATCTTTATCACAAGAGCAAGCTGTCACAATTTTAGTGTCTAAAATAGTCTGCGAATTACAGAGGGCAGGAGCTGGACCATTTCCCCATTCTGCGCCTTGCTTGGCTCACCTCTCCCGGCTCGCTCTTCCTTCCCCACCACACAGGGTGACAATCAGCATAAAAGCTCTTTATATCCTGCTCTCTGGGAAAAACAGAAGACAGCCTTCACTGTTTTAAACCTCGAAGTGAGCTAAAAATGTAGAAAAACAGAGCTGGATGAAAAGAGAGCAGAGGAAGAGGAGGTCTGAATGGAGACCAGGATCAGAAAGGATTGTACGAGAAAATTAAAGCAAGTATATACATAATTTTGTTTTAATGAACATACATACACATGGTTAGAATACACACTGTCAAATTAATTACTTTTATACCTGCAACCACCCAGTCCCCCAAAATGATTTGATGATAAGAGAAAGATCTGTCTGTAGGACTTCACTGGCAGTTTTCAATAACGAGTATTTTGGACCTTAAAAAGACCAAGACTGTTATATGAAAATAATTTGGCCTTTGGAAACGTTGTCTTTTTATATAACTGGACTATGAAAAAATAGAGGTTATGGTTGGTAAGTTTTGTCTAGTTTTTTTCCTTCCATCTCCCTTTTTCCTTTTTCATCATCAATTTCAAACAAAAAGACAGGAACAGAAAGACCAAAACATCACCAAGGAATTTCCCAAGTGAAATTTTGAGACACTTTCTTGAGTATTTTCAAAAAAAATGCAAAAATCTTTCATTTGGCTACCTCTTGAACAAATGTTTCAGGTCTTTGAAACTAGTCAGTCCCTCCTTTCTCAAACATTTTGTTTTCTTGGTTTTAAGGTACTATTCAATAAGTGCAGATATTTCTGTCAGATGTTGTTGTTCCTGATTCAACATTGTTAATTATTGTCTGAGCTGCTATAGTCCACTGTACCTATAGAAATGAGGTGCATGCCTCAGATAGAAGTTACATGAGATGTCTTATCATTTTTTAGGAAAGTAGGAAGTGGTTGAAAGAAGTAAAATAACTGGGTTTGGATATCAGGTAAAAGAATGCTGCAGCCTCGCCCTACTGAGTTATGAGTAAATATTACATCCATTTAAAGGTCTCTCAGATCACGTTGTTCACTGGGTATTTAAAAAAAAACACTGATAAACACAGACAGTAGCTACATACTGTTCTCTGAATAACATCAATTCACTTTTGTGCCTTTTAATAGGGGGAAAAAAAAGAGATTTAGTTTGGAGGGTTTTTTAATAACTTAGACTCGTAACTTGCCATGATATTTATGACATCAGGCACAAGCACTTTCCTTCAGAGTGAAACACCCATTCGTGATCCTTCAGGCTCCTGGCGTGAGGGTGCGATGTGACCTCTTTCCTCCATCCCTCAGTTACCCATGGAGCAAACAGGACCTCCAGTCATGGGGGGAAGCCCTGCTTTTTTTCAGGCTAAATGTTAGCTAGCCAACGTGAGGGACTGCATATGTGGGTATTTCACCAAACACCCCAACTTCAAATTCGCTCTACAAACCCCTGGGATTGTCTGTAATGGCTCTGTGCCACATGATCTTGTAAACGTACTGTTGCACCACTGAACTGTGGTACAGTTCAGTACAGTACTGCTGCTGTCGTGTTATCAGTATCTTCTTATAGAACGTGATATGAACATACAGAGCCATATAAACAGCATTTGGAACAACGATGGTTTCCAAATTAGAGCTGGCCATTCTGGACATTTAGATACAATACAGATAACGTCCCATCTCTTTCCTCCAGCCAGCTGAGCTCTGTCCTCTGGTGCTCCAGGACGCACTCCTTTGGGCTCATAAAAGGGCTACGTGCTCAGCTGAGTCCCAGACAAGCAAAGGGATGTAGCAGGTTTTCCAGAGACAACCGTAATTCCAGCAACAATTACAATTCCAGCACTGCCTGGAAAAGCCACAAAATGTATATATTCCATGGAAAATATTGTCAAAGAAGAAAAAAATGGTACCGCAGGAGTACTTTATTTGACCCCACAAAATACTCGTGCATGGCCATAACTTTGTTGAAAGCCTTGGCCAAACTGGCGTCACGATGCCTCTGCCAATGACTACCTGTGCTGGAATGCTTGTGGTCCTGTGGGATCCACGGGAGAAGTGTCAGCGTGAGCTACGCCATGCTATTTAAATCTGCTCAATGTGCAAGGCTTTTGGAAGACCACATGTCTACCCCCTTTGGTTTTACTCTGCCTGATAATCAGCAGTAAGGTGAAATCAATGGCTTAAACAAGCAGAGAAATTGTTCTAACTGCTAATGAACTGATTTGGGAGGGTTAGTGCCTTCTTCACACAAACATGTTTTTCAGTGCTGGCAATCCAGAGGCTCTGCCTGACCGACCACTCATCTGACCATTCCCTAACCTCTATCTGCCAAACTATCTGGGTTAAAAAGAATACTACAACTTAATACCAAGACAGCAACTGAACAACAAGCTGACAGAACTGGGGGTGCCGTGAAGAATTAGTTTTGGGCCACCTGCTGTTCCAGCTCAGCAGCAAATAAAGCAGTCTGCAGCATTATTTACATGCATAATTTACGCTTCTTCGAGAAAAATAAAACCAAACCGTTGTGGAGTTCCAAAATAATCTCTACCTTCTCTTTGATACGCTGAATATGTTGACAGCTCATTTGTATTGGATTTTTTTGGTCTAAGACTATCCAAGGGGTATAAATGCATACCAGTTTCTGGAAGGATTAGGAGAATAAGGCATAATTTGATGTAGGTCATGTCGTTGTCAAATGATGGCTTTTCAACAAGGTATATTTATATACTACTAATTCCAGTTTCCATTGTATGTAAATGATGATTACTTATTTAATGAAGAGACTTCTCTGGAACAGAGTTTTGTCACAAGATAATGGTCTCATGCTGTTAACTAAATGAGAAAGCATTTACTGTAAAATATATACACTCTAATTTATGAGATTAGCTTGTACAAAGGGAAGGTCCAGCAATGGGATGTGGGCAAACGTAAGAAAATATATTATGAGAAAAAGAATATTTGCCTGTCCATAACATCAAAAATGGTAACACACAAAAAAGGACTACTTTGTGGTATCTTTATTCTCACAGTACATGTACATGTCAATAACTCGTTATATCAGTGCAAGTTATATCAGTTTCCCCTGTGGGGAAAAAAAATCGCTTAACACTGATTGCTACAGAACTGCAGGATTCAATCCTTCTGCCACTGGAGACCGGGTAAATAAAACAAAAGGGTATTTTCTATGAGTTTCTATGCCTCTTGGCTTAGGTACCCTCCACCCCTAAGTACATGTTACATTCTGCATTCAGCACATGTTCAGGGAGTGATCCTAACTGCTCTTTAAGTTCTATTACCAATATAAATTAATTTGCATATAGGACCTTCCTAATATTCCTGAATGTGGTGTTAATATACAGCTATACACCCAAAGTGTTAATCAGGACTAGTGAGACAAAAGACCTCCCTCAGGAGAAATTGTCAGTTACATAATCAGAATACATTAAAATCTAGTAGACTGCATGTTTTTAATAAAAAAGAGAAAAATGAAGGGCTGAATTTATAGCCAGCAGACAAAGCTCCCTTAAAAATAAGTCTATTAATGCTTCCTGCAAGGTCAGATCAAGGGTGATGAAATGAGAATTGACCAAACACGAGAGCAATTCCCAGCTAAATAAAAAGCCAGATATTCTTTTCTTCACTGACAACAGAAAATGAACATAGAGACAAGAAGGGTTGATCACTGATGCCAAAAATGTACTCTCCATTCTCCGAGCTTTCTAAAGTCTCTTCTTTTATCCATTTTCTATTTTTCATCATATTGCCATTCTCCCTTTTTTGTCAATGACCTTTCTTCAGTCCAACTCAGCTTCTGTCTAATGACCTGAAGAGGCCTTCTTCACAGGCTGGAAAGCTTTAGATTTAAGATCCCCCTCCTTCATTAGAGTGAAAAGTGAACAGCCTCTATGTGCTGGGTGTTAATGAATGTGAAGAAAGATTTTTTTTGTATGTGTTTTACACATTATGTTCTTGACTCCTTGAGGTGCTACAATAAATTGCTGCGCTTCATTTACAAGGAGTGATAACAGAAGCAAAATGAGGATCTGGCGGCAAATTACTTCTCAGTTCACCCCGGGTCAGGCTGCTGGGGCTAATGAGAAGAGGTGCTCTAATTTTAAACTCCTCCTCGACCAAGCTATTCTTGCATTAATGTTCACTGCTATAAATTGTAAAGTCAAATGAAGGAGCACTGTTGAAAATTAACCAGTATTTTTATCCTTTGAGTACCCAATAGAACGTATTTTGGCTTCTAAGCCCAGTGGTTATCAAAGGCAGCCGCTCCTGCCTCACTGCGGCAGGATGCTCCCCGCGCGCACGCACCACTCCTCCTGCCTTTTCTTTACGGGAGAGGAGGAAACGGTACAGGTTTCCAACAAGATTGTAACTTAATGCAAAGAAGGAGGTGTTTAAAGCCAGCCTTTTTGTGTCCCTTTAACAGGACACTGCACACAGACATTAAAAGTCGTGCAGAATTACTCCATCCATTTCATGCTGCTGCATGTTTAATGAATTGTAATTGTGTGTATGGAAAGACCCTGTAAATCACTGATCCATTTAGGTCTATGAGCACTGTGTTGCTCTAAGCCCAAAGCAGGATTTGAGGAGTTAATGAGAAACTAATGCAGCACCTGCTTCTCTCCTGAAATATCTTCCTAAGCCTATATTTTGCCAATTTAAAAAAAGCAAATACAATACAAATCATCATCAAAAAAAGAAACAAATGAAACTCCAAAGCAAAACCATGGCCCAGGGTTCACACTAGGGGAGTTATGCTTCTTTGAAGAAGACGGTTCCAGACTCTCATCACTGGATTTTTTTATTGATAACTTGGCACTGACGGCAATGGCGTTAATATATTTAAAACATATATCAATGACATGGCATTCATTTGTTGTGTGATGTGTCTGTCCTGGTACATTCTTCCATGAAATTGCTACATAACATACAAATTAACCACACTACCCTACTCTAATCATTGTAATCAGTTATGTTTTCATGTGTACATTACTAATATATAAGGTTGTTGTAGTTCTTGTGTGTGGTTTAATTGCTTGTTTTTGCATATCTTGTGTGATTGATGATGTTCTAGAAATCTTTTCCCCGAAAGGAGACTTTCTAAATTACTTTGTTTAGATGCTAATGATTGTATTTCATTAGTGGCCCTCTCATCCAGAATCATCTTTAAATGAATGAATATGCCATAATTAAAAATCTGAATTATGAATTACTTTGAAAGGAGACAACATTGTCCCGATTTCCCACTGCGACTCAGTGTTATTTCAATTATGTAAATATGTTTAATCATTCCCCTTTTGTTTTTCTAATTATTTAATATTAATGTTGCTTTACCCCTTTATTGCTACAAGAAGGGATATGGCATCTTAAATGAGAGTACTTAGACAAGTGATACACAGATGACTAGATTCAAGCAGACATTTACCAGAATGCATAACCCATTTCAAAAACAAACATGCTATTAACATTCATACTAATATAGCAACACTAGCAGTAATTGCACTTCATGCATGTTTTGTCTTTATAAACCTAATGTATTCACAATGTACAATCTCCAATCAATTTTCTTATCAAACTTAAAATCTATTTGTACAACTTTAAATTCTCTTGAAGTGCCGATTTTAAGTAATGAGATTTCTCTGCCCACAGGCTGCACTTTTTCAACAGATTAAAAAAACAGATATAAATTATAAAGCATCTGGACATAAGATCTTGTTTTCTCACTGATACAGCTAGTTCTATTTTATAGGACCAGCAAGCAAATTCTTTCCTGTGAGTCTGAGCAACATGAAAAAATTAATGCTCCTGAAAATTCATGCAGAATACAGCACTTCTCCTGAAAATCACAAAATCAAAGGACTGTGAAATTGATATCTGTAAAATTATCAACATCATAAATCCACATAAGGGGTTACACATGCTACACAACTGATAATGGGAATTAATTATAAAATATTTATACATCATGGAAATGTTATGTGAGTTTCTGACTAAATGTAATTATAATCTAAAATGTAATAATTTGGCAATTGTATTGAAACATCCTGAAATTGAATTCATAGAACTACAGTATTTCACTCCTGAGTAAGAGTAGCAACACAAGTTCAAAACATTATTTAGTGTTCGTAAATAATCTGAAACCCAACCATAGGAGACAGAAATACTCTTTAAAGACTACTGCAGCCCTATGAAAAAGTGAGGACCCGTTAGTGGAAGATAATGCATCCGTTTCAGTTCTTATCAGCAACAGCCATAAAATTTGTTTAATATGAAAAATCTATATTTTTAATCACAGGTTTTACATTTTACCAACTACCAGGGTCAAAAAGCGTAATGAAATGTGCACGAGTATGATCAGCAAAACCATCCTGCCACTTCCAGTTTGAGTTTATCACTCTCTGCTTTGCAGTTTTTGCAGAGAGAATACTTCCAATTAACATTGCTGCTCTTTCAGCCTCTGAATTGCACTTCGGTGATTAAGTACAAATGAAAAAAAAAAAATCATTAATAGTATGTTCTTGTTTGGATTTTTTTTTTTAAATAAAAATTTTCATAGGCAAAAGGAGGGTGGTCATTTTCCATGGGCTCCTCTGCCCATGGAATGTGGCGCAGCCACAGCAGAGGGCTTTATTCAGCACATCGCTCTTGCTATCAGAACGAAGGACCTGCCTGCAAGCGGATTTGTGCATTTTGTCAAACACACTCACGCTTCTGGTCAGTTCAGCAAGTTCTGTTAAGGCATGTATTTTTGTGTAGATTTATTTCTTGTCAGTAACTTCTTTCACAGTCTTCTTTAGCGGCACTGACATTTTCAATCAAAAAATGAAACAAAGTATCAGCTGCAATTTCCATTCTATTACAATTTTGTGTGTGTGTGTGTGTGTGTGACACTTAATTTCTATTACTAATTTAGAAAAACTAACGGAAGCAACCCCTTAGTATTTCTGCATATCAGTTCCAGTGAACTACCACATTTTTTGAGAGAAGATACTTTCCAAAACAACTTTGAAAAAAAGTCAGAGGAGAAGAGAGAAACAGACATCCAAACTTTTATGGACTGGTATGTTAAAAATGAACAAAGCAAACAGCAAGGGAGCTTAGCCTGGCAGCCTCCATTTTATATGTTCAATTTTTCACAAGACAGTTTAATTATGAAAATTAGGAATCGTAATTGCTACATATAAATGTAAAGTGTCTCTCTTGGCCCAGCACAGGCGATAAAAACCCCAACCAAATCCCAAACTATAATGCCACTCTCTGTTCTCAGGATTCTTAAGTATGCAAATAGTTTTTCCACTTAAGATCTCACAGACACAGATCTGGTCAAAGCAAATTACCCAAACAGTTTGCATTCATCAGAGAGGAAAAGAGATGATAAGGCAGATAAAAACCGAAGAATGTAGACATTTTGAACAAAAACCTGCCATTGTACAAAGGAGATTATCTTGTACTTTAATCCTCTGGTTATATAGATAGCAGAAACTTATTTTGGTATTATAAGAAAATGTGAGGTGAAATGCCAGATAAAACCTGGCTTCACTGAAGTGAATGACAAGATTTTCATTGACGTGAATGGAGTCATTTTATTCCAGGGGGTTTATGCCCTGTGTCGGTTTTTTCAGTGGTTTTTGTAAAAATATTAGCCTTTTTAACAGAGTTCTTTAACGTTCAGTATTATTTGCACAGCCTATGTTCAGCCTGGTCACATAGAATTAATAATAAAAAAGATCATCTAGAGTATCAGTTGTAATTCAATTTTCTCATATTCATTTTGTGAATAAAATGTTCCCTTTTTTTACACTTTATTAAGATGGTCATAATGCATGGAATTACCATGTGGAATGTTACTCTGTGAAACGTTCAATATGACTGATCCTCTATGTAAAATACAAAGGTACATAAAATCTTACTCTTGGGATAAATGTTGTAATGCTCATCACATAGATGTCCCCAAAAACTCCATCTCTGATTCTATTACAGCCTTTTCCTTACCAAATCTCTCATTGCCCAATGCTTAGTACCAGACTTATGACAGAACCAGACCCTAATACAAAACTCAGGCAAACTTCAGGTGCCAAACTCCAAAAGTGCAATTAAAAATTATCCCTGCTCAGCAGCTGATACGGAGAGCATCTGACCAATTTGGGGGCTCCCTGCATAACCACAAACCTTGCTGAATGTCACAGTTCCTCTGTACATCTTGAACACCCCTGCTCCGCACAGCAGGATGTCGAGCACCCTCCTGAGTCCCAGGAGTAGGAACGATGGTGCCCCGATGCTCTGATTCAGATGGTACAAACCACCATCTACCACGCAGTGGTAGGGGCCGTTTTTAGTAGCTCCATGAGTGCCACACTAAACGAGAATGATGGCAGAGTTGTCAGTTATCTGGGTGAGTTTAAGCAAACTTTCCAACATGTCTTGGGTGAGGATGAATATTCATATTATGAATAACAATACAAAAAATTAATGAAATTATTACTAAAATGGGTTGTTATAAAAGTAAGGAAGATTAAATGATAAGAACATCAAGTAACATGATGAAAGCAATACACAGAAGCCGAAAAAGAAGGTAAACCAATTGCAATTAGTGTTCTGTTTATGCTTCAGCCTTCTGCGTTTATGCAGAGACTATCACCGACCCATTTGAAGAAAACCCATTAAATTCCTTGTCCTCCCTGTAGCGGACATAAAGAATAACTGATCGTAATCCTCTTCATAACCATCTGTGACATACTGAAAGAACTGTGTCTTGTTCCCTTTTGTGTTCCCCTTTTTTAGCATAAACTGATCCAGACACCTTATGCTTTTCACACAGTTTAGCAAATATCTTTATCACTCCTGTGGCCTCTCTCTCCAGTTACCTGCTTCGTTCTGGAAGTACCATGTCCAAAACGGGATACAGTCAGTACTCAACAGGAGCAGCCACCTCTCGCATCCACGACCTGATGCTCCCATTAACACCTTTCCAAATGAAATCTGCCTCTTTTTCTGCAAGGATTCCTCCAATCATTGCCAGTTCTACTGCTGTTTACAATCTTTTCCAAATTACCACCTCTGGGATCTCCTCTGATGCAATGGATAAAACTAGTCTGACTCTTACTTGTAAATGGATTTTTTTCAGGTCAAATTTCTCAGGTTAACCACTAGGAAAAAATGAGATACTTGTAATCTCTAGTTCATTTTAGAACAAACAAATCACTCCGGACCATAAAGAGTGACTGGCGGTGTCATTAGTAAAAAGTATCACCATTAGCAAAGCCCACTTTACAGCAAGCAGCATAAAAAATGAACTTAATCACAAAGTTCTTTTCACCTTGATCTGAAATAGGAACTTAACATTAACAGGCATACAAAAGGTTTTAATAGAAACAGTTTTTAATTGCTTACAGCTTTTTCATCAGCTGCAGAGAATATTAAACCCATCAAAACAACAAAATCCTTAATCTGAACAACACAAAAGATCTAATTTAACTCCACCTGCCTCCCCAGAGCAAGTGCTTACACTACATCACCGAGATCATTCTGGAGATGTCCTTGTAATATCTGGAAACACTTAAAGAAGCAGCATCAGAAACAGCTTCAGCTTTATCTTAAAAAAAGGAGCTGGAGGAAACACTTCATTAACTAAAGCCATTGGTCGGGGCAAATTAAAGGCAGGTGCCAGGGTAAGGAAGGGGACTCCCGGCCCAGGCCTGGGGTGGTTCCTCTGTGCTCAGTGATCTGGGCACAGCGATGCCCCCCTGGGCGCTGGGGAGTGGGGAAAATGGGACCTCACCTATGCCAGCCAAGCTCCTGCCAGCCTGGTGAAGAAGGCAGCGGCTGAGCGCCATGTGGGTACAGCTTTGCTATTGAATTTAGAGGGATGAATGTCAGAAGGAATAATATTATACATCGAAAATTGTTAGACTCACCATTCAGACTGTAAGAAATGCCTGCTAATGTTGCCCACCACTTTCAGGGACAGGGGAAACGGGAGTCGGACCACCAAAATGAATTCTGGTTTACCAGTTCAATGGCTGAACTGAAAAATGGGGGGGAAACAGTTCCATCTTGGTTTTTCAAAACTTGCCTTTTATGGCCTATTTTTAAAAACCACTTCCAGGTTCAGCATCTTGACTCTGAAATCAGTTTCAAAATGAGACATCAAATTATTTACTTTTGAAAATACTGAAAGAATTTCAACCTCTTCTCCAACTTCTTTTTGTCATCACTAAATTTGACTGAATTTTATAGAAGGTTTGGATTCCTATCCCTAATGTTCCGTTTTCAGCAAATGTAACGTTCACTGAAAAAATTCTGCCTGGCTGCAATTCCCACAAAAAAGGTGAATGCGTTTGAGAATGATTTGGGCAGGCAGGATTTTGTGGGAACAGGGATTGCTGTTCTGGATATGAAGAAGAAATAAGTCTCAATACACGTTACATATTCTTGACAAAGAGCAAAGAAGATATAAAATAAGATATCCAAAGATGCCACATATGAAAAAGTAATTTTAGTTTAATCTTTTGGACTATTCAATGCCTTTTAATGAATTTCTAGAAATGTGCCAATTTAAAATCCAAAAGCCATTTCAAAATGGTAAGTCACAATCTTTCTTGGAAAATAACTGGAGTATTTCAGCTTTTCAACATTTTTTTCCCTCCAGAATCTTCACCAGATTTGATCTGATTTACTTTTTTTTAGCATTGTGGCTCTTCCTCCTCCACAAAAAATGCCTTCTTGAACAATTTTAATGATCTAGTAAAGGCTAATACAAAAGACAACTGTGTACAGGATAGGTGAAAAGAGGGATTCTCAGAACTGTGATTTTCCTTATGCCGTTGTGGTGCTATTTAGTTTAAATGAACAGCAGTCTCATCTAAACAGACTGGCCAGAGGTCAAAAATCCAGCATAGACAGTTTTACACGCTAGCAATTTACAGCAAATTGATACTGGTAAGAACTGGCCACTCCCCTGCTTCTCTCACTGTTTGCCCGTCAAGCTTCTGGCCACTGCTTTCTCGGATGCTGTGAATCCTGCATTTATTTCGGCACAGTGGACCAGCTTCCAACAAAAGGAAAAGGAAAGCCCCATGTTTCTCAGTGGTTAGGTCGCTGTCCTAGGAGATGGGAGCTGAGCATTTCCATCTTCAGCCTGAGGGGCATCTAAATGATACTCTGACCCACCAGCAGATTTTAAGACAACTCAGCTATTAATTCATTTTTAGGTTATTTCCGTCAGGACTTGAAACTCTATTGTTAATAGGTACTATAGGCAACTGTCCCTGCCATCTGGAATGAGTGTCAGTGTCTACGTGTGAAGAAGAAAAGCGCTCTGCTTCCCTGGTATTCAAGTATTGTTAATGCTGGACAACACTGATGGACTCCCTTTTCAACCTTCTACATCAGCTTTAAACTTGCAGATCTCTCCTTCCAACTTGGTTAAAAGAGAAGTCAAATGACACAAAGTGAGGAAAAGGGGGAGAAGGTAGAAGAGAGATGAATAATGGCACCGTTCTTGCTGCTACTGTTGTTGTCTGAGCTTTAACGGTGCCTCAGAAGATGCTAAGGAAAAATTATGCTTCCTTTCCTGAAGGATTTACAGACAAACCAGCCGAGAATATACAAGACGCATTGGGAAGACCAGACGTGGGGATCATTAGGATTTAAGTACTTTGATTGCAACTTGAAATGTCCATCCTGAAGGAAAAGACAGATTTTGTCCAAACTTAGGACAACCCATGTTGAATGATTATTTTTTCTCCAAAGTTGAAACTCAAAAATATCTGATTTCAAATGCCAAAAGTATTGAAATTTCTAATTGAAGAAAGATATTTCCACTGTCTTGAAAATCCATTACAAATGCCTAAAAAGTACTTCCTAGTGCATCAGCTTAACCTAAATTGCTTTGAACACAATGTTCTCTGGGAAAGAGGCTTTGCAAAGATTTTTTCTCATGGGGTGCAAGGAGGGAGCAGGAGGAATGGGTGTGCCCAAAGTCAGGCAACTCACAGGGAGATGAACTGAGGAGAGATGTAGTCCTCCAGCAAGCTGATGCAGTAGAGAGCTAGTGGGGACCTGAATATTTACTCCTAAAGGCAATTTACTGCCATGGAAATTTAGGTTTATATTTTCTCGAACCAACATGAAACAGAACATTCTACCTAGGGTCAAACCAACTCTAGTTAAAACATTTAGTTTTAATTTTAAAAATTAAAAACATCCATAAAGAAGGGATTTCTAATGAAAATCATTCATGTTATAGAAACGGTGTTTTCCAGCAGTAGAGCATTCCAATGGAAAAGCCATACCTACCTACATCTATTGATTTTATTGTTTCCCCTTCTAGTCATAATAAGCCAATGTTTGGGATTTGCTGAATTGTTTCCATTAGGTGGCAAAGCTTGTGATTCGAGTCAGATATTTCTTTGCTACGACTCTTTTTATACACAAAGAATGTACATATCACTTTGCTTCCCTGAGCACAACAGGAACAGACAAGAAACAGTTCATCTGGGCACACTTCCAAGCTTGCCTTTTCAAACACCGATCTGCTCAAAAGAAGCTCGCTCTTAGCTTCTTCTCAGGACCAATGCTGCTCCCAGTGCGTCTGCCTCTCCTGCTGCAGCTCTTGCCTTTCTGCTTCCAGAGCAAACGTCCTCAGCTATGTTCCACCCACGCCCTTGCTCTGCACTACCAAACAATGGTAATCCCCCCTTAAAAAAACCCCACCGCTTTAGTCTTTCAAAGACAGTTTTTCTGCAACATTTCTAACAGTTTTCTGCTTTGGGCACAGACGTCTCTTATTTCATTGTTTGCTTTCATAAAGGAGCTTGACTGCATTTTCTGTTCAAACAAACTTAAGAGAACCAAACTTAAGAGAACTTAAGAGAAAATCGTAATCTTTGGTTACGATTGCCAAAGATAAGCTTGCTAGAAACCACCCCCTTCAATGCCACAGACCTGTTCATTGCCCAAGTGGCATATGGAATAGAGATCCCTTGTAGAACAAATCTGATTTATCCTCACTAAATCAACAGTACATATTTGTTTCTTAGTCCAAATATCCTCTTCTCCATGCCACTGTGCCTTGAATTTCATCTTCTAAAGATGCCCATACCAAAGTGAATAATTCTAAAAAAATATATGTTTTTCAAGACACATAATTCAGTAAGTTTTACCATTGCTTTTAGGAAATTATAAAAAGAAAAGCCAGCCGGGCAAGGAAAGACATACAAATTAAGCAGCAAAATAGCAGCTTTCTTTCAGAAAGCTTGAGGAAGATAAAAGGTCAATCATGGAATCCTAGAATCCTAGAATGGTTTAGGTTGGAAAAAACCTTTAAGATCATCAAGTCCAACCGCAAACCTAGCACTGCCAAGTCCACCACTAAACCATGTCCCTAAGCACCAGTTACTATGAGGGGTTTTGGCAGCCAGATATTCCAGTGCGGGGAAGGTGAAAAGATGCCCTGGCAGAGTGAAAATAGGAAGAGGAAAGATGTAGCCCTAATAATGCCCAGCACCCCCCTGGGGTAGGGTGGAGAAGCTAATAGCCAGTCTTTGAAGCTGGCTGAGATGCTAAAGCAATGAAAAAAAGAGCTTGTTTAATAAACAATCTAAAATTGTGTTCTCTCGTCTTTTGTATTTGTTCCCATGGTTGCAGATCCCATATTATTTACCCCTCATCTTAATAGAATGAAATACTTTTTTTAACTTAAATGTTGTGATAAAGCAGGACCACCCAGGAGCACAAGGTACCTCATGCACTTGGAGAGTGCATACATTCCCAAGAACATGTGCAACGCTCCTGGAGGAACTGAATCCTAGGCTTGCAGAGAAAAAAACCTTTGTTGTCCAAGTTTGCCAAAGCCCTGCTGGCAAGCATCAGAAAAATGAGAGAGGGACAATATTTTAGTGACTACAATGTTTTCAGATTCTTTGTGAAACTCTGCCTTGGATTGTAGCAGTATGGAGCTTTCTCTCAACAGCTTCTCACCTAAAAAAGGGAGAAGGAACAGGAAAGAGATCTCCTTTCTCCCCCCTTCATCATGAATGTCACTCCTATGCAGTAGTTAGAACTGCAACCAATGTGCAGGTTTTTTTATTCTGGAAATTGGTCTAGTCTGCAGAGAAGGAAAAAATGTATGGGAGGTGCGGAAGCAGGTTAGTGGGTCTGCCAGGGTGGGGCACTGCCCCACTATCCTTCTGAGTAATAGGGACCAGTGAACCAAATTTAAAGAAAATAACCATTTCCAGCAAACCCCCAAACCACCATATGAAAGAGGAAATCATATACCAGCCATCACAGAGCAAACAGCAGATGTGACCTCATTAATCCCTGATTTGATATTATGCAAATTAAGAAGCATATTTGTTTTTTCTACATTTCCATCTAGACTTTGCTAACAAATCCTGTGTTAGTTCCAAATGAAAGACCCAACCAGGCCTCAGAATATTTTGGCAAGGACAATGTTTTCTGGTGGACAGTAGTGCTAAGAATGACACCTCCATCAGAAGAGGACAGCTCAAAGGCCACAGCAATCTCATTGCAACCAGTGTTTTTAATAGGAGTCCTTGTTCCAGCCCTTCAGATAACATGGCCTTGACCACTCATCCTGTGCCAGCGTGTTGGGAACGACCTACAGACCAGACACAGATTTGCTGCAGAGAGAGGGCAAAGAGCCCCGTGCCTCCCTCTGCCTGCTCTCTTGCCACCCTGCTCTGGCGGCTGGGCACCTGGGCAGTTTCCAGGTTCAAACGCAAATTGCAATAATTAAACCTGTTGTTGCTTTCCTGCCCGAGACAATATTTCTTCTGTGTTTTGTTGGCAATAACAGGACCTGGTTGCTACCCAGCAGTAACATAGAACTCAGGCCAAGGCATAGAGCGGTAACACTGCCATCAGTGTTAAATCAATACAGTCAAAACTGCTTTTGCCCTGGCAATATGCCATGTATATCTTCGCCATTTCACAAGAATTTGTCATTTACAGTATTGGCCTTATTTCTTCTCATCTTGTAAGCCTTCTTTTTTCCCTCAACTGCTACAGAGGGATGTCATATATACGAATAACGTTCAGGTTTTTGACCACCAGCCTGAGATCTGGCACTTTTGTGCATTCTTTTCACCAGTGTTAGCAACAGTATGAGCAGCACTCAGCTAAATTTTTGGGATAACGCCGTACTCAGCTTGTTAAAAAAAAAGTTCATGCTATACAGAATCAACGGGCTAAACTATACCAAAAGCAATTAAATAAATCTGTGCATTCCAGCATCTACAAGATACCCTTTTGGGGAATCTAACTGCAGGTTACTTAAAGAGCTTTCACAGGGAGGGTGACTGCCATGAGGGCCAGCCTAGCTATGGTCTAATGTGCAATGTCCTTCAAGCAAAGAGAGCTTTTTAAAATGGTTGGAAAAATTTTATTAGCTGCAAGAGAGAATATTACATTTTAGTTAAGAGAGAGAGATAAAGATTCAAAACCATAAAAAAACTAAATATTGTTTCTCCCTTATGAAGATGTGTAGCACTACTGTGATAAGAGTACATGGGAAAACTCCCACAAAATATTTGGATAAAACATGCGCAAGAAATGCCGGCAATGTTGTGTAAATACTGATGATGATTAAATGCCTAATTAATTATTATTATTATTTGTATTACATCCATATTTGAATACTCTAATTAAGAACAGAGTTCTACTGAGTTCAGTGCTGTACAAATACGCCAGGGGAGAAGCTCCATTTCCCTGGTGAGTCTGCAATCTAAATAGCAAATGGAAAGTAGAAAGGGAAAGAAATTCAGAAAGTGACTTACCCAAGGGCACATAGTAAGTCACTGTCAGAACTGTGGGAAAAAACCCGCTAAAACAAAAAAAAACCCCAGTCTTAGTGCTATCAGACCACACTGTCTCTATTCAAATCATGAAACATGTAAGCCTGTATGGCTCTGTTTACCCACAAACACTTCTTCCTTCTCCTTCTCCTTTTGCATGTCCCTGTCACTATTTAGTTATAAGTCAACTGAACCATCTGAACATAATCAGACATTCTAAAAAGTACAGATGTTCTTTCCATATATCACAATATAAACTGGAAGTTTAGCCTTTCCCATGCTACATATAATTTATCTGGGATAATACAGTGTGTACACACACAAACCAAAATCAAACAAAACCCAAGAGGTCAAGTCAAGGACCCAAGAAGTCACTGAAAAATATCAAGGGATGAGACAGCCGAAGATACCTCAAGCAGAAGAGAGTACCCCTGCATTGATGTTTGGAGGAAGACAAAAAGGTGCTTTCATAAAAGGAGGTTCCCAGATCCGAGGAAGCACTGATCCTGCCACAAAGTTGGGCTAGTGTTCAGAGCAAAGAGCAAGACCAGCCAGCCTCAAAAACAGGCTGAGCAACAAGCAGTAAGGAGAAAGAGGCACCTCACAACTTTGGCAATGGAGTAATATAATAATATAAGCTGAATTCTCCAAAATTTCTCTACGGTTCTACGTCATTTTTAACTGTGCTACCAGAGAGCTGCTCTCAGGCTGTGGAACCTTGCGCTGGGTCAGTGGTACCTGCTGGTCCCAGCTGCAGCATCCCGCTGGCCCAGGACCAGCTTCCTGATCCCGCAGCTCCCAGGCAATTGCACATCGCAGCAGCAGCGTGCAGCCAGAGCAGAGCACACCACAACCATTTGGCAGCATTTCCACACGTTGCTCTGCTTTTTAATGGAAGAGGACAAACACTTTAGCTGCAAGGAATACAGAAATCCTTGATAGAGACTGGGAGAGGGGAAGATCCACTGGAATACTGGGAAGGAAAAAAGCAACTTGTGTAACTGCACTTTCCCTGGAGCATTTTTTCAATTTCAATGGAAGAGTAAAAGAAATTTTAGTTAAATACTTTTGGCCAAATACAGAAAATTCAGATTTGGAAATGTTGCCACTGTGACTTGTGTTGCCACTTACCACTGGAGACAAGGCTTCCCGGGCTCAGTACAAGGTGGTTTCCCTTCCAGCTGAAACATCCATCACTCCTGGCCTTGTGTGTGGACATGTGTGTGCCCTACCAAAGTCAGCCGGATAGGGGAGTCCAGCTCAGAGAGAAAAGTAGACAAACAAGCCACAATTTCCAGGTGGGAGTTCCTGGATGCATAATTTTGGTAGTAAGCTAAGGTTTTGGTTCAACCAAAACTACAATTTTCTAGTTATTTTGAAGTTTTTTTCAACTCCAGCCTCAACAACTTCAGTCACCGAAAAGGCACCACTTCAGATCCCTGATTTGGGTTTTGACATGCTCAGGTTTTCCAAGAAATCTCAACATTTTTAAGGAAGGCATATATTATGAAAGAGAAAAAAAAAAAATCATTGACTATCTTATCTGACACTGAAGAATTTTTTCAGGCAAAAATTTTCAACCAGCCTTGTAAAGAATATTTATTTCCACTCCCTCTGTTATTCACACTGGTTTATATTTGCACCTGATTGCAGAATTCATGGACCAGCCTCTGCAATTGTATTTAGAGATACTTCAAATATAAAAAAGAACCCTCCAAGAAACAGCACCTCTTTCTTCCATTCCCTCCCTTCCTGCTGCAACACACCTGGCTCACCTCAGAAATCTTTTTACAGAAAGATCATGTAATAACTTGCAATCAATCCCAACGTCAGTTTTATTGCACAGTTACAGCCAAGCTGTACTCAGGACCAGACCAAGGGATAAGAAAAAGGTCATTTTCTGTCACCCTTGTTATCCATCCACATCTCTCACACAGTAAAAAGCAAGGAGCTAATCCAGTCATCAGGACAATTTAGAGAAGTTTTTCTGAATTACTTATCTGCAACGAGCCTCAGAAGGCTGTCCCATCAACAGCAGGCAACCGAAGCAGCGATCTGCGCTCAGCTCTCCCCACCACAGCATGCCAAATGCAGGAGGACGCAGGGAAGAACAAGACCTGTGCAAGGTAACCACAGCTGGGACCAGAAATGTTATAAAATCCTGCAGACAGGGTCAGAAACATCAGAGAAGATCAAACTCCTGCTTCTCTCTGTAATGGGTTATCTATTGTGACTTTTGATCCTCAGATCACTACAATGGTATCTTGTAGCAGGACTTTGCTATTTCTGCAGGGAAACAGGCATCTGCAGGTCTAGCTACTACTGAAATTTTCTGTGCAACTAGAGATGCCCCCAAGCCCTCTCATGATGTTACTGTAAGTGTTGCCATGATTCCCAGCCTGTGCTGGGATCTCTGAGTTTCCTCCTTGCTGTCCCTGGTAACGGCACATTCTCCTGCTTATTTGTGACCCCAGCTAACAGTGGAAGCTTCTTACGAGATCCCAGAAAGCATGAGGGGATGACACCAGAAAGACGAAGCAGCCACTAGCACTTGCAACAGAGCTCTAAAGAGCCCAGCAGCGCTGCAGATCACAGCGCACCACAGAGCTGTCAAAACTCAGCAACGTGGAGATAGGGCTGATGGCCTCCACAGCCAGAAGCAGGGCTCAAAGCTGAAGAAAGCCATAATTCAAACACCTTGCAAACATTTTGGTGGTTCCATGGACTTTATGCCTATTAATGCCACCAGAAGCAGGGAAGCTCTCCACTGAATCTATGGTGGTCTATTCAAGTCCTGAGATAAATATATTGGCTGTGGTCAACGTGACAATTTGGGTAGGAGCAGCTGAGCAGTCAGCAGCCAAGATACAGATCCCTCCCTGACTGGCTTCATCAGATACGTACACAACTCTGCAAAGATAAATACATTAGCAGCTTTTCTGGTAAAGGGTGAGTACCAATTCAGCAGCACCAACTGGCTAATGAGGAACTGAATTAACAGAGGCGACAAGAGTTCAGTTGCCCCACACTACCTGGATTATATTGACTATGAAAAAAGAGGGGCACATGTCCTATTCATGAAGGTGTGCATTAGACCCATTTAGCCTTGCTGCCCAATTTCCATCCCCTCAAACACCACCAGCCCCCTGGAGATATTGTACCTGTAACAGAGGGAATTGCTTCTAACATAGGCATGATTTAAATAATTTAAATTCCAAGAAAATGTATTATCTAGTACGTCATCTAAATTTCAATGCTGTATACTAACCAAACCTTAATTCATCAAAAATACTCCACAAAAGAGCCAAGTAGCAGAGACAGGCACTTTAGGTATGGTTTTAAGCAATCGGCCTCCTTTATCACAACCTGGGATTTTGCAAGCATTATTTTATCTTCATTGTGCCTAAAGCTTTCTTTCTCCATGATGGTTTGATCCTTTTTGCCAAGCCTCTTCAGCTGCAGAAAGCTTTGGTTTGCTTTCCAGTTCAGGTTCCCGTCTGCCACTTCTAATCCTCATTTTCATTCTTGCCAGTTAGTCATCTGATCTCTTTGATCCTTTGTAGCAAGCCTTGAACTCTGTTTTTATTCAGATTAGAATCCAGTGTCAAGAAGTAATGTTTTCTTTTCCCTGTGGTTTTGCAGCCTTTAGCTTGTTTAAGCTTGTTTTCTTCTTCCCAAGTTTTCAATTGCTTCACCTGCATTTTCGGTGGTTTCACGCCATGTTTCTGACCTACTCACAGCATTTGTGACAACAGTTACCAGCCTCTGCCGCAACTGATGAACACCTTCCATTTCTTCCCTCCTTTTCAGTTCCTAAATGTTGGTTAGGCAGTACAGAGGCAGCTGGTGTAAAGCACTGGGAGAGCAGTAAGTTACCCAGCTGTAACAGGCACTCCTTGCACTCTCACAGCCTTGTAGGTGCATAGGACAATGGGGTTATGTTCACTGGGGTGGGTGATGCACCCTGAGGGTCTCCGTTGTCGTACGGGAAGTTCCTGAAAACCCTTCAAAACTTATGGTGGTGAGGGTGGGTGTCCAGGCTGGCTGCAGCATCTCAAAGCACCACCATAGGATAAATGATGACTCCATGTCTGTGCCAGAGTAGATCCCACTGCAGATGACTGACAAACGCAATTCATCTGGCTCACGCAAAGGAGGATGGCGCTTGGCTTTAGCATAGATCATCTGGCTGAAGATGCTGGTGGACAGTAGGATCACTTCCTTGGTGTGCAGTAATGGCTATGAATCCTTGGTAGCCAGAGTGGTCATCTGCAGTACCACTCCAGTGGGATCCAACAGAATTTTCCTTAAGGTTCCTTTCCACAAAGAGGGAGGAAGATTTTTCAGTTGAAATCAATGAAAACAATTAGTTGAGTGGGGTTGATGAGGTATGGGTTTATGAAGTGACACAACCGCCACAAATATCAGTGTTAACTGCAATTCCCTGTAGGGGACACTGTTGGGCAATCCTCTGTTTGGATGCACCACTGTTCCTTAATTGGTTTATCAGTGTGGACAGTGATGTTGGGATTAGTACCAAGGTTCCCTTGCATCCATCACCTAGCAGTGTATTCTGTATCTCCATGCAAGGGGCAAGAAAGTTTTTAGCTTCAGAGCAACATAATGTTCTTAGTCCTCTTTTTGAAGAATCCCACAAAGATTTTTGGAACTATGTTTATTTTCCATCAGAGCCTCCCTCATGGAGACTTCAATGTCATGAGCTTGGGTAGTGGTCTGACATTACCAGTACAGCAGTTGTTAGAATTACATTTAAAAAATACTGAGATGACTAGTATTAAGGACGTTAAGCCAAGAATACCCAAATTTTTGCATTTTCAGACAGAAGACAAACATGCTGAACATTTCTCTGGGGCCTGACTTCTTCCAAGTAGGACAGACCATGCCTATACGTGAATCCCAGAGTTTCAGAATTTGGCGTACAAGCCGTCATGGATGCAAAACACCGAATCCTATTGGGCAGGGCTGCCACATATAGCCTCTTTAAAAATATCCATTTCAATAAGGAAAGAAAAAAAGCTCTTCACACCTTTCTAAAAAGGTTTTAAAGTTCTCAAAAAGGATGGGTTGAGCAGTCATTGGGTTGCATCTTAAAAGTGCTGGGGAAGAGCCATGAATTCTGTGTTCTTTGTAGCCTCACATGGAGGCATGGAAGTCAGAGGTTATATACATGCTCTCAAAAGACCCTGCTATTCAGAAGTCTGATTTCTCATACACAAAGCATACATGTGCCTCTGGATCCACTGATAAGTACTCAAAGAAGACAATACATTCCTCAAAACAGAAAATAAAGTCCAAAACCAACTCACTTCAGACAACCTGAAATCTATGTCATGAAGCCATGAATATTCTGATTTAAAACACTGTTGACAAATTTTAAGGACTGCCGAGCTACAAAGTTCCCTTAAGCACAGCTAACAAAGTTGTTAAAAGTCAAGGGATCATTGTAGGAGTCCTTCAGAACGGACATTTTCTCCAGGAGGATGAATCACCTGCTTGTCCAATAAACCCCAGTATAACTTCTCCTCCAGACTCTTCTTGTCCCATAGATCTGGGAAAGGCTGGAGCATTGCTACTGACTCCATAGCCTCTTTGCTCTGATGTTCTGGGCAGCACTGTACGTAAGCACCGATTCATTACAGCTTTCACAACACACCCAAGACACTGCAGGTATAAACCCTGACTGGGAAAGAGATGGTGTGTGAAGTTTTCTTAGGAAATACCCTAAGGGAGATGGTCTTTTTTCTCTTGGTCTTATCTGTCAGGCATTAACTGCTTCCCTGGTTCCCTATGGCTGCAGAGTTTTCTTTTCCTAATCCTCTTTCTCTTATGAATACATTTCATGCATTTCTTACCTGTATAGAGCTACTGAGCCATTTGTTGCCATGGTTTCCTTAAATGTTTCCATGTCTGTCCTCTCCTGTTTTCCACAACACACAATTCAAAACTTTTGTCAGCCAGGATTTTAATTACTGACATAAGTCTACCTAAGTTAACCAAAGACTTGTACCTTTAACACCACAATATTTGTATTTTATGTTTTGACTTAGCCATTTTCTAAGATTTAACAGAAAACAATTTTCTGTCTCCTAAAGCATTACTTCATTACAACTCATAAGCGGCATAAAATAAGAAAGCCACATACAAAGAGTAAAGCTTACAAACGTAAAAGCCAGCTTCAACTAATTCTTAAAATTCAGTTTTTCAAACAGCTTGTCTAACTATGGTCTTCCAGGTCCCTATGCTATCTTCACCTCCTCTGAGGTCTCCAACACTGCTTAACAAAGAAGGTAAAGTGCTTTGTCCAGACGACAATTTGTGCCTAAAAATGTATGAAATTTAACGAGAGTCAAAGATGAGGCTAAATAGGAAAAAAGGGAAAAAGTTCATGTTGCTTTTCTTCCATCTACTCCCACTACATTCAAGTTTCAATGTTGATGGCTACAGGACCAGCGGGAATAGCCACATTTGCTTGAGTTTCTCTATCATTTGACTGCACAGGTATTTACGTGCACATACATATCTAGCCCCTTCTTTCACTTCTTCTGTACTAGCCCCTTCTTTAATAACCCAATAGTTAATCATTTTTAAAAAAAATTAATTTGGATTTATTTGGCTCATATTATAACCAGAAGTTGCTTCTGATGAGTTAAAAAGAGAAAGAATGTAAAACACTAGCAGTTAAGCAGTAACATTCCGGGCAGGAAATCGCACTAATAGATAACAACATTTTCTTTAACAGTGAGTACAAGAAATATATATATATTTTTAATTAAACTTAATAAAACGAGCAGGTCTGCATGACCGATGTGACAGAGGGTGCGGGCAGAGGTGCTACCGCGGTGACTACACCGCATACCTCTGGCTTGCTTTGCCCCTCCTTTTCCTCCCTACATTTCCCATTCATGAATCACCAGCGCTCTTTGCTTAATTTAGGCGCACGTCCTCATTTTCAGCCTCATCCCCCCCACTGTCAAATCGCTCCTCCTCCACACTGATAA
>NW_009219847.1:0-18808 GCF_000690835.1 Fulmarus glacialis
CTTCTCCATATCCCGGGTAAACAGGTGTCCCGTTTCCTTCTGGAGAGGTCCCACATTTTCCCTAGTCTTCCTTTTATCCCTGACATACCTATAGAAGCTTTTCTTGTTGCCCTGGATGTCCCTGGCCCGATTTAATTCTATCAGGGCTTTCGCTTTCCTAACCTGATCCCTGGCTGCTCAGACAATTTCTCTGTATTCCTCCCAGGATATCTGTCTTCCCTTTCACCCTCTGTAGGCTTCCTTTTTCTGTTTGAGTTTATCCAAGAGCATCTTGTTCATCCATGCAGCCCTCCTTACCTGACTTCCTCTTTGTTGGGATGCACGGCTCCTGAGCTTGGAGGAGGTGATCCCTGAATATTAACCAGCTTTCTTGGGCCCCTCTTCCCTCCAGGGCTTTGTCCCATGGCACTCTACTAAGCAGATCCCTGAAGAAGCCAAAGTCTGCTCTGCTGAAGTCCAGGGTAGTGAGCTTGCTGTGCACCCTCCTTGGTGCCCTAAGGATCTTGAAACTCCACCATGTCATGGTCACTGCAGCCAAGGCTGCCCTTGAGCTTCACATTCCCTACCAGCCCCTCCTTGTTGGTGAGAATAAGGTCAAGCATGGCACCTCTCCTCATTGGCTCCTCTGTCACTTGGAGAAGGAAGTTATCATCAACGCACTCCAGGAACC
Organism: Fulmarus glacialis; assembly: GCF_000690835.1. NCBI lineage: Eukaryota > Metazoa > Chordata > Aves > Procellariiformes > Procellariidae > Fulmarus > Fulmarus glacialis. The sequence continues at coordinate 671 of NW_009219847.1, forward strand.
TCCCGGATTGCTTATGCGCTGCTGTGTGGTCCCTCCAACAGATATCGAGGTGGTTGAAGTCCCCCATGAAGACCAGGGCTTGTGAACGTGAGGCTGCTCCTGTCTGTCTATAGAGAGCCTCATCTGCTTGGTCTTCCTGGTTGGGTGGCCTGTAGCAGACCCCAACCATAATGTCACCTGTCCCTGCCCTCCCTTTAATCCTGACCCATAAGCTCTCGATCAGCTCCTCATCCATCCCCAGGCAGAGCTCCATGCACTCCAGCTGTCATTGACATAGAAGGCAACACCCCCTGCTCATCTCCCCTGCCTGTCCTTTCTAAAGAGTCTGTATTCTTCCATTCCAACACTCCAGTCATATGAGCCATCCCACCATGTCTCCATGATGCCAGTAAGATTGTAGCCCTTGCGTGCATGTCTCTAACTCCTCTTGTTTATTCCCCATGCTACATATGCTTGCATAGAGGCATTTAAATTGGGCCCCTGATTAAGCTGACTTACTGGCTGGGGGTCCTTTGTGCTGCTCTTCTGGTGCTCTCCCGCTGACCTGTGATCCTTCTCCACGCTCTGGGCAGGGCATCTATTGCGGGCACTGGTATCAAACTGGTAGGAGTGAGATGGATTGAGGTTCCCCTCCCACGGCACCTTCAGTTTAAAGCCCTCTTCACCAGCTTGGCAAGCCTATGACCGAAGATGCTCTTCCCCTTCTCTGACAGATGGACCCCATCAGCACCGAGTAGACCAGATTTCTCAAAGTGAGTCTCATCGTCTAAAGTAGCTGAACCCCTGGCTGCAGTACCAGTCCTGTAACCATTTGTTGACTCGCCAGATTCGACTGGCCCTTTCAAACCCCTTCCCTTTGACTGGGAGGATTGATGAAAAAACTACCCGTGTTCCAGAATCTCCCAGGCTCTGTAATCCTTCTTGATACTCCTCAGACTGCTCCTGGCTGTATCACTGGTGCCCACGTGAAACAGCAGCAGTGGATAATAGTTAGTGGACTGTATGAGGCTTGGTAGCCTCTCGGTGACGTGCCGGATACGAGCCCCTCGTAAGCAGCACACCTCTCTAGAGAGTGCGTCCGGTCGGCAAATGGGTGCCTCTGTACCTCTCAGAAGAGAGTCACCTACTACTGTCACCCGTCGCCTTTTCTTAGTTGCGCTGGATGTTATACGGGGTTGTTATACGTGAACAATAAATAAAAGAAGGAATTTCAACAAGGAATTTTTTCCTGTGGCTGGACAGACACCAATTAAATAAATGACTTTGCATGATCTTCTTCTCACATTTCAACAAAAAGCATTAGTAATGTTAGTATATCTTTACCACATTAAATCTCCAAAGAGACACCAGTGAAGATGAACATTTAGTACAAATCTGTGTGTATGAAATAATGCTAAAAAACCTTAATAAGCGTAGATACTTTTACAGAAAAACAGCATGGTTTTAGTAATACACATCATTAGTGTGAATGTAGATGAGTACATTTGATTTGCAGGAATGATAGTATTCTTACCACTCTCTTGTCTTTGAAAACTAAATAAACATAAAACTAAAATTAATTTTTTAGTCTGATGTTTTGAATCCTGTGACAAAACTGTTTTCTACCTGTTCTTGTTATCAAAGCTGCTAAAGAAATAAAAAACATGAATTTTCAACAACATACATGTAATTAAAGTTTCTGACAAATATTTTAATACATATTGAAAGGAAACTTCTGAGTGTTTCTTTGCTGTTCATAGCAATCTTCCTTCAGAATGGGAATTACAGGGTAAATTTACTTCTTGCAAGACTGTGCAAGCAGTGTTTTCACTGTGATTTAACATGATTTACTCTTGCTTCAGTGAACAGAACACTTATATAGTTCCAAAATATGATTATTAATAGGTTTGTTCCAAACATGCTATAATATGATTAAGGTGATGCATATGATACAACGCGACTCTTCTGACAAGGTAACTTTGACTGAAGAGTCAGATATGGATTACAAATTTCAGTGCTGACCTGAGTTCTGGTATTTAGGGATTTTTCCTAGGAATATTGTACTGATCTTCACTTCTTCAAGGAGAATATCAAAGTGCTTCAGTCAAATTCAGGAGCCTCATTTTTATAAAGCCACAGGTTTCCTAGATTTCTGTCAGATCCAGTAAAGATCCAATTATCATTTTCCTTAGACTTCCTTCCCTGGCATCATTATTTTAACAATGTTTTCAACAGTAAGCTATAGAGTATATACCATTTTTTCATTTATAATAAGGCTACCTTATGCCATCACTTTAATGTAAAGCCATTGTAAAGAGGAATGTAAATTCACAGAACTCTTAATGCAAATAAGAAGCCAAAATAATGTGCTTAACATTTTCCAAGTTTTTGTCTGACCTTTTACTGATCATTCTCTGTCATTCGTTAGATTTCATTAGATCTCGCATCAGATGCAAAATGTTTTATTAATGACATATCTAGGTGCTGGTCTTGATTTGGGATATTCAAGTAATTTTTCATAGTTTGTCTGAATATTCAACAAAGTATGCAGTGCACAAGAGCTGTGAATTCACAAGGAAGTTACTGAAATTCATATGCAGAGCATCACGCCATTATTTCTAAAGCGGTTGGAAAATCATTTATTTTCCCATTCTGGTTCCAGATAATTCTCAATATTTGATACTGTGTTTGTCTTTTTATCCATCACTGAGTTTCCAAGGAAAGGATTCCTCACCATCCGGCATCCTCTCCCCATACCTGGGAGCAGAAAGGTAATGTTTGCAGTCTCTCATCTTCTGATTTTCCCTCCCTAACCAGCAACCATTTCTTGGTGTGAAATAATAGTGCTTCTGGGGGAGCTGAAATGGAACAGGAATACCAGATGAGGAATGGCTAATGAATATGGCTCAGAAAGTGTCTTAGAAACAAAATAAATGGTCTGGGAGGCAGAAAAATGAGGCTCCCCATGCCTCTTTTTTGGTTTCTTTGATTTTTTTTCTTTTAAATCTTCTTCTAGGAAAGATCATTCTCTGCTTCTGATTTATGACTCCCTGCTTTCATTGGAACATCTCTGTGGTAGAATTAAAATAGTGTGAAAGATTCTTGTAAATTAAAAACCTTGAGTTTAACATACTGATAAATACTGCAATAAAGTTAATGTTTGTTCCATTTCTGGTTCTACTGTAGAAAAGTATAATTGTCTGTGTTGGCCTTAACATTTCTGGTTTTCATCATTCAGATTATTTTGTTTACACCAAACAACAGAACTAATATAGTTGCCAGAAAAGCAGCTTGAAAGCATTTGCATTTGAATAGATAATAGTTTGGTCTTTCAGCATCAAAAATTGAGGATTATAAAATAACCTATCACCCAAATGGTTCTGCTAAATTACTGACCCTTACAATCATTAATCACCTTGATATTTAAACAGGAAACTCTCAATAAAGAGAGACATTTCACACCTCTCAGGGCGATTGTTTCAAGATTATGTTAGTCCAATGCACTTTGTATTTGTTATGAGTATGAAAAATATGGTGAAAAACATGGCCACTTCATTTCCAAATGAGCCTTCCTAACGTACCACATTCCTCAAAAAGAAGAGAGAATTAAAAGTGGTATATAAAAGGACAGTGTGACTGGGAGGACAAGATCACTCAGGTAGGATTTAATGATCCGAGTAGAAAAGGAGAGAATGAAAGGCATGATACGGAGGAAACATCTAGAAGAAAACCTGATGAGAGCAAAGATGGCAGTCAGTGCCAACTCTGTGCTAGTGAGAAATCTTCACCTTAATATCTAATTAGAGTAAATCTAAACAGTACAATGAACGCTGTGCCACGAAGGCATACCTGAGCTGACAAATTAGTTTGTTTAATGGAAGTAATACAGTCGAGTTACCTTCACTCAGGCTAATAAATCTCATTATTCTGTAGAAGTTATTTGTCCCAGTGGAAAACTACAAAAATGCAGTTAGCCATAAGACAGTGCAAACACTTCTGTCAAAACAGGGAGGGGGACAGGGTAAGGGAAAAAGAGTGTGAGTGAGGCGATCTAGAAGCCAAGGCAGGGTTGAGTGATTTCTTTTGATAGAATTAACAGTTTAAGTTAGTTTTGCAATTACAGTCCCGGTATTAATGAGTGCAGAGGATAAGAGGTATTTTAGTACTGCAGGCACACTAGAGAGTATCCCATTTTATTGGGTGGTAACAGTCATGTTCAGAAATTTGTTTCCTTAGCTGTTCTTTCACAGTGAGTTCACCGTTTTGTGGGTTTTTTTCCAGCATTTCTAATTGACCTAACTTTATTTCTCTTATTAAAGGCAGCTTTGGCACAGAATTTCTTTATCTCAGCCATTTCAAAGTCATTAGTAATTTAATTCTCCATCTCATTTATTAATGGACCTACTTTATAACGGTACTGATTTTCCCCTGATACATTTACACAAGCCTATCTCATTCTCCTGCCATAACCTCATTAAGAGTGAGATAGTGCAGTCTGATTACAGACAATAAGTGGTACTTTTAAACTTCCAGCCACTCTGTAAGTTAACTTTATACTGTCAGTCAAGCACAGGTCTGTTCAAATTCAGACATGTCATTGCTCATGATCAAGAACTAGCTCAGTCTCAGGCTTAAACCATATTCAAGAATACTCCCAAAGGGCAGAGTTCAGTCATCTCATGGTATACTCAGCCACTATGCTTTTTCTTCAATTTTCTGGACATAGTGAGAATGGAGGAGTTCAGTTCAGCAAATGGTACTTCCTAAGAATAGTGTTATTTAGTAATTTAATCTAGTTAGCATCTACCGTTCTCCTGTAGAGATAGCTTGTTTTTCACAGGCCAGTGGATGTCAGACAGCTTGTATTTGTAAGAAGTCAGGTAGATAACCCTCGTTTCCTTAAGATACAAGGGCTGGAATCTTGCTTAGCATTTGGACAGACTGCCCGAGTCTACAAAAGTCTTCTCTCTGTTGCTGTTCAAATACATAAACCTCTATCTTAACACCTTTTCCTTTGTGAACATAATTATTACTTTAGGAATGATCCAACTTGTAAAGCTTTTAAGAGCTCCTTTACTGGTCCACCTGAAGTTCAGGCACCTGTTTAGGACTGAATCCAAACTACTTCCATTCCAATTAGCCCTCTTCAAAGGCATGCCATCCTGCTCTTCCTTAAACATGAGTTTGTCTTTGAGATGCTTCATTTTTTTTCCTCACAGGTCTTGAATTCTTCTTCCTACCGTATCATATTTAAAGTATTTATTAAGTCTTTGATATTTGCTTTCCTAGAAATGAATGTTTTTTGGTATTCTTACCAGTGCTTCAGGAAAAAGTAGAAAAACCTTCTAGGAGCCCTGTAAAAATGGGAGAAATGTTGGGTTGGAATGGACTTCTGGGAGACTTCTTCCCTAATCTCTCGCTCAGGGCAGAGCTGTTGACAACACTAGACAAGTCAGTCATGGTTTTGTCTAGTCCTGAAAACCTCCTAAGTTTTTTTGATTTTCTGTGGTCACTCTGGTATTGTTTCCCCGTTCAGTAATTCTTTCCTGTCTCACCAGTAGAGATTAGTTAGGAATAGGAGCCATCAACCATTTAAACCCTGATTTTCTGCTGGCATATAAATAATGATGCACTTTTTATCACAGTAATTCTTTATGTTCTGACAGCACTTCCACGGATACAGTACAAAACTTTTAGGAACAACTCCTAACAAGGTCAGTATAAAAAGTAGGTCAGTTCCCATAAAAGTTTAGTTATTTAAAAGTTATGTATCAAAGTATCATAAGTTACATATCTGTAACTTATGGGCAATTCACCCTTCCAGTGGAATTTGCTTAGACCCTCTATACAAGAGAGGTAGACACCACAGAAAAAGATCTAAAGGAGTCAGTACCCTCTGAAGTAAGCTAAATACAGTCAGCACTCTCAGCATGCAGTACCCTAAAGTCAGAAATGACTCAAGGCTCAGAAACAGAATAGAAAGGTGCCTAAGGCAGCTGTCTGCTTGGGGGACAAGGGAAAAGGATATGCAGGCACAGCCTAGCTGCCTGCATGTTTGGTCCCACGATGTCTCCATGCCTCCTTTACTCCCGTCTTCCACTGGAGAAAGGGGGTGGTGACTCTGATAATCTCTTATCACTTGATGATCACCTAAAAACAGTAGGCAAGCTCCTGATTTTCAAACACCTTGGCTGTTGTGTTCTTTTGTTTCTTAGTGACTAATCTACATGATTTTTTGGCTGTCAAGACTACAGACTCATGAGATCTTATAGCAATCATTTCTTTAAAAATCCCCCTTTATGTTTTAAGAAATGTTTCTCCAAAAATCAATCTATATAACCTCACATCAGCATTTCTTCTATGCTTACAGATAAGTATGCTCCCATTATATTATTGCTTAACTGCTCAGCCAGCATTTCTTCTAACCATGTCTTTGGCTTGATACAAGTATATATTATATGTATATTTACATATGAAAAGATATGATGTATATGACATTTTGGTCTGAAATGTACAGAAAAATCTTTACAGTGTTTTTTTAAAAAATTAAATGTGTTCAACTTATATGGTATGGGAAAATGTAATGTATTAGACAACAGTACAGACACAAATACGCTCAGTGCTCATCAACAGGGCCCTGTACATTTCTACAGCTAATCAGGATCGAGCTCTAGCTTTTTTCATGTGGAGGTGATTACAGCAAAACAATAAAAACTTCTTATCCTAATGAATGAAATTATGTCACACCACATGAATCCCTGCTAAGTCCCTTTCAAAGAACACAAAATCTCCCCTTACCTGCAGAACTTTAATTACACCAAACTATTTCTGGCTCCAAAATAGCTACAACAACAATAACTACAACTACAAGCAGCTCATAAATTTAAAACCTGCATAGGTCACACAGTTGACAACAATTAACTCTGATTAAAAACATTGTAGAAAAGCTGGCAGGTTCCACTGTAAACCCTGATTTCCAAGTCTCTGTGACTCATCCGATTTATTTATATCAAACTAATCTACATGAGGTTGAAACCTGGAATCAAAGTTGTAAATTTTTTAGATGAGGTGCAATATTTTTTATAAAAAACTTGAATTTTTGTCATATTTTAATTTCGTAGAGATAGTCATAAGTCAGGGAATGAGGATGTGGTTTGTGTCAAGGGAATTCACCAACTCTCCCCAAAATTACTTTGCTTTCATTGAGTCTGAGAGAAGTCATTATACATTGCAAGGTAAGTGTTAAAGAGTCAAACCTGAAAAAGGCATATAGATTTCTTAAGGCTAGTTTTTAAAAGTGACTTAAGTATGTGCAAAGTAGCTGTTGTCATGGTTCATATGAAGGAAGGCTCTGGCTCACAAATTCATTGGGCAAGTCACCTATCCTCTATCTTCATGGCTGGGGAAGAGATAGGCATATAAAAGAGTAATCTAGAAAAAGACAGCTGAACATCAGCAGGAGTTTCTGAACAAAGACGTGTTTTCAGCCACCTCTTGGACAAAGCTGAGGCAGAGTGCAGGTTATTAGGAGGCCAGCAGAAACCTATGTAAGCCAAGGATTCAGAAGCCCAGGGAGGGCATCTTCTGCTGAGAGCAGATGCCTTAGTTATCCCTGTAGAAAACTTAGAAAAACGCACTCTTTTCCTTTAAAGGAGGAAAAGGAGGTAAGGCCACATGCTTTACAATATAATGCTCCGGATAGTTAGATCTCTTGCTCAGTGAATGGAAAACCACGCTTGTTCAGAGAGTTCAAACCACACAAGGTGTTTTCCTTTCAGTAACTGCTGGAGACAGGCTGAGAGCAGAGAGTTGGCAGAAACTGATCTCCCCTTACATTTACATGTGCCTTCACACATCCTTGCCTGGGATCACTGAATGTGAGCCTGTGCAGGAGGAGAGGTGCCTCTGGAGAACTGTTCTCGAGAGCACTCCCAACTCAACATGAGCAACCTCACCAAGGAGTGAGGTAGAGATTGAAGCACCAGATCCAGGACCCAACTGTAATGACCATAATGAGTCTGAGCCTCTCCCCATATAGAAACAAGCATACCTTGCCATCCAGGAGCATTTTCTAACTGTAGGGATCTCCAACCCATCATGAAACCATGCCACCAAGCAAGAAATTATGCTACATACTTAAGATCTGTGAAAGCGAAGAGCTCTTTTTTGACCTGTCACCCAGGTGTTTCAGAGAAAGAATCTGAGGCACAGCCATGGCCATGCCACATAATCGGCCTTATGAGCTAGGAAGTAACCCATAGCTTACACATATGTATATATTTCAGAAGGGCTACTTAACTAGGTGCATAAAATTCCAGCATGAGTCAGTTGTCTAAATTACATTGACAAGATTACAATCAGAGTGTAAATTCACAGTATTTTTTAATTAACAGGTGGCTTCAAAGATGATAAACAAATAACAGTTAATTTCATTTGGTACACAAAGCGATGATTTATCAAAACAAGAGACTATATTTTCCCAAACAAGATTTCACACTGTACCGTTGGTGGAAGAAGAGTAAAATGGAGTTCAGGCTGCGGGCTTCAGAGCTGTTATTGAGACTACAATACTATGCATTCAGACAATGTCACTCAGTGATCAGTATGCACAAATTGGTATTTGGGGACAACCCAGGAAACATGAAACAGTGTGAACATGTTTTGTAAGCAGGTCTGTCATTATATAGGCCAAATAAAATCTAACTTTACAAAAATGGAAATGTTACAGTTGTTTAGAGGTAGATTATCTTCTGAGATGAGTTATTTTTTCACAGAGGACAGCTAATTCACTGAGATTTGACCTCCTGTCCCTTTACTGATATGTACTGAATGCAAGTCTAGCCCAAGGGTAATGAATAGTGTTTGAATGAGAGATGTTTTACACCAAATTGTGACAAGGGTAATAGCATGTCACTGAGATTACAACAAATGTCAGCAAAAGACTGAAATCATAATGACTTTGGGGTAATCATTATTTGCTAGTGGAAAAACCGCAACAGATTAATTCACCACATATCTAGTATGAACGTGGTACAGCTCGATGTAATGTAAGTACAAGTATTATGTCATTGCTCACTAGTCTTACTACATAAAATCCCAACTGATATAGCAAGTTACATGTCAACTAGTAGCATATTACTTGCTTTGAAGAACCATATCAAAATTCATTTTGCATCAAGTCCTTCAATCCTGATATGAATGAAAAGAGCATGAGACTGATTCTGTATAGAATTCTTATACAAAATCCTGGCATATAAAATGAACACTGAATCAGGCCCAGGAATCCAGATTATTTGAGTAGACAGAGAATTTGTTTTACATGCTTTTTTTAAAAAAAGAAGGAAGGGATGCAGGAAAGAAAATAATTTCTAATTAAATGTGATTGTTACTTTAATAAAATCAAATTAGATTACATTTCTGATGGTTCTGCTATCTTTTCCTCAAGTCATTGTGACTCGATAATGTAAGAGACAGGAATAAATACATTTAATTTCTTTTAAGATATATTTTTTTTAAAAAATCCCTAAAAAATCCCTCAGCAAGAGAAGGAGAAAGATAATTTAAGACAGTAAATAAAATAGGCTACCAAACTGTAGGAAAAACTAAAGAATGCATCATAAAATGGATACTTCCTAGAGCTGCAGTTCCCAAGGACTTTTTCATGATGCAATACTCTCCTCTCCACAGAGTCTTCATACATCTAGTTTAAGCGATTGTATGCATATATTGTTATGCATATATTGTTATGATTTTTATTTTCTACTAAAAATTTAAAAATAATTAGCATTCTAATAAAACTTGTAAGCACTAGCCCTACCCAAGCTGCTTCTGACAGACATTTTCACTGAAGCGGATATATCTCTGACAGATCCTCATGTCATTCTTCTGTCCTGGCACCCACATCTCATCCCTAACTGGATTGGATCTTACCCAGGCATTTTCCTCTGCAGCACAATATGGAATAATAAAGATAAGCCTCAGAACACAGAAAACCCATATATATATGCTAATCCTAAGGGTAACAACCTGCTTACCCTTAAAGGCCTTAAAACCCTGGAGTAGCTCATTTGGGAGAGTTTGTAGGATCAAAGACTAACAGCCTGCATTTTTTTCAAAAGACAAAAAATACCTCTTGGTGGTCAATGACATGAAAACCAGAGTCATCAGGTGCTACACTTCCAGTTTGTGCAGCTACAGAGGCTATTCCATACTAGCACAAACAGTAATTGTAGAAGAGAAAAGCTAGAACTACAACGAACACCCATCTCTAGCAAGATACACAAAGGTATGCTGAGGTATCAAAAAAGGTCCTTTTCTGAACCAGAGACAGTCTGTAATCAGGATTTCTTGGTCTAAAGATCACTATCACCATCAGTAAGTCAACAGGTGAATTAGGAACGTATCTATAGTGTTGCCATTAGAGGGAGGGAGAGTGCTACACACAACAAGCACAAGCCATGGCCAGCTGGCATTTAATTTTTCAGCCATATCAAACCTTTCATAATCCTGGAACTCACATTTTTAGAAGGAAATTCCAAGGCATAATTAGGCCTGGGTTTTTCAGTTTGATTGCACAGTCATTTAAAATAATTGTAAGAATTACAGTCAGAGTTAATCCTGAGATGTGAAACCATCAGGAAAAAAAAAGTGTTATAAAGATTAAAATAGAAAAATAGTGGGTCAACCCAAGTTTTATGTCAGGCAGCCAGGTTTTAGGTTTAAATTAGCTAGCTCATCATGAGGTGGTCCTATGTATAGTGAGCATAAAGGTAAGAACTGCAATGGTGCTGAGGTATCTGAATCAATATGGCATTAGAATGTTGGACAACTCAAAGACCTTGTGTAGGAAGTGCCTTCATCTTAGTGCAATCAGTGCTCACCTGGTAATGAGAAAACATCTTATTTTCTGTTTCTTTCTGCATCTTATAATGCCTGTACAAAGTGGATTTTAAAGCCACCATTTTGATTTACCACTATTTTTTCAGAGAACCTTTTCTGGGCTCAAAGACAATGATAGTTATTGCAAGCATCTAAAGTAATACAGAACCTTGTAAGTGGGAAATAAACATTAAAACAAGAAAAAGAGGGTCTAGAATAACAGTATTAGAATTAAAACAAACAAGCTGCCTTTGCTCATTTTAGAGCCCTCGCCCAAAATCACAGCTAATGCCAGAATATATTTTCTAGCTAAACATTAATATCCCATTTCTTATAAATCAGAGCTTTCATCATCTAACTGCAAACTTCAGCCAATATCTCTAGAATAGAGGTGATAAGAAGGCTCAAGATGAGTCTTGAATATCCAGCATAAGTTACTTCACTCAGTCATGAATCTGCATAGTTTCTGTAGGATACGCATCTAAGCACCCTTGATACTGTTATGCAGCTTATGACACAAAACCAGAGAAACTTGATTTGTAATGAATGGCATAAATTAATCAGTTTATAGTCAGTGTACCTGGAACAAAATCTGAAGAAATCAGACTCAAGCATCTGTGTTAAAATAGTAATGCAATCACAAAATAAAGTATAGACAATGTTGTTTGTTGTTTCTAAAATCACCTCTCCATCTGAAACGCAAAGAAAACAAAAGGTTGACACTGCTAATATTGACAGGTCTTGGTTAACAGCTAGAGCTCCCACAGACCTCTCTTGGTGTTCATGAATCTATGCCGACTTACAAAAGCTGAGATTCATCTTTTTTTAAAACATAATATGTGGCATGGAAGTGCTTTAATTTTCTTTCAAATAGACATCTTCAGCTCTGTTAACTCTATTGAATTCCACTCTGTATCACCCAGGTCATATCTCATTTCCCAGTCCCAAACATCCATCAAAGACTGTAAAAGGGTCTGGCCTATTTTACGCATTTTTAATAATGTTACAAAGACTGACATGACACAAAATTCACTTTGTGAAAATCTAAACAGAAAATATTTTAATGTCAATGTCAGGCGTGGTCACGTAAATGTGCTTATCACAAAACCATTAAATCAGATTAGCAACGATTTTTAAAGAAATGAATGACATTATCTCCCAGCCACAAAGAAAATATGGAAAAAAACGGACAAAAGGAATAAGCTGTGCTCCACTTTAGCAGAAGCCTTTTTAGAGCAGCTGTGCAAGTTCCCTAGTTGCTGTGCCTTTTCCTTGTTGTTTTAGCTTTTACTTTTGTAATTTTACTATTTTTTTATGCCAATGGATAATACGATGTGGGTCAGAGCATTTGCTCACTCTCAGAAGTAGATTAATATGATTTCACAGAGGATTGCAATAATATACAAATGTCACAAGTTTCTTTGAACTAAGGCAAAGAAAACTTTAAAACTGAAAAAAAAAGAAAATGACAGAGGACAACTAAGCATATTGCCTAGGAACAAAATCTACACCAAGACCTACTGTACATTAATCAAATAAATAACCTCAGTGCAATAAAAACTTTATTAAAAGATTGATGACAATATGCAAGCAATATATTCTGAATTTCTCAGCTTTCTCTTGTGTTGAGGGGTTCTTAATAACTCTCAGCAAGAACTTAACAAAACAAATTCTATGGATAATAGAATAAATTTATGCTACAGTATAATTATAAAACCATACAGCACAACATGCAACTTAAAGAGAAATTATTATTATCACATAAAAGTTAATACAAATTTCATATATATGCATAAATTTTAAAACTTGAAAATTTTATATAAATAATAGTGAATTGGTTAAACTTGTGATGTTTAGATAGTAGCCAATGACCATGAATCTTACTCCCTGACATGTCTGTTTATCTCAAATCTTTAATCCACCTTGACTGACAAGGATAGGAAAGTTTGTTAAGCATTTTCATTTCCCTTGTTACATAGTAGCATCCAAACAACTTAGAGTTTGCACAGAACTTGGTGTTCTTGTATGATCTCGTAAGTGTTATTGCTCTCCTGGCAATGTTCATTTTTATCTTGGAGAATATGTTGGAAACATCTATGCATGCCTGAACATCATCTTAAACAATTCTTGATCTTATTTTGTGAGTTGTAAGGCTAGTATACAACATACTGTATTTTGTTTTAAGTATCCAAGTTATCTTAGGAAAGGCTTATACTCTATTGCAACATCTACAGTAATCTGAGAAATGGAAGTAAGTGTCCAGGACAAGAAGTTGGCTTACTTTGTCTCAGCTTACCAAGATGGCAGAGAATGCAAGATGCTTTGTGATGGGACTCTGTATCAGACAGAGATGTGAGCTTGACGTGCCTGCACTTTTTGCTTAAAGTGAAAATACTAAGAACATCAAAGGGGCTTTGACTTACTAATACTATTAGGAAAAAAAATTGAATAGCGAACTTCTAAATAAAGAATATTTTTCATTTTGTAAGACAAATTTTTTTTAGAAGTTCTCCCATTTCCCTATTTCCATGTAAAACGTATCTTTTCCTTCAGCCTTGCTCCAGTAACTTCTACTGGCTCCCTGGGTTGCACAAACTCTACACAGTCCTCTCAAGTAACAAGAAAAATACTTTTGTTTCCTGATACCCTGAGGTCTGGGCATCTGTCCAATGCTCTCCTAGTCTCTGCTTATATTGCAAACTCCAACTCACCCTGCCTCTTCTTCATCTGCTCCTGACACTTCTCTCCAGTGGAGCTCACTTAGCTGACCTCTAGGAAGGCAGACTCCCTCCCTCCTACGAGTACTTTCTTTTGAATAAAATACCAACAGCCGAACAATGAAAATACACAACAGAGTAGCAGGTTTTTAACAAAGTGTACTGCAGAGCAAAGAGTAAATAAAGAGAACATCCATCACAAACTCTTCTACCACTTTGCTTCAGCCTCCAGAATAGCCTCTTGGAAATAGGGTAGAAGGTGGCAGCCAAATGCTAAGAGGGAGGGCTAACTTTAGGTCTACCTCTGTGGGAGGAAGGAAGCTTAAATCCATATTGTAGGAGTATGGCATTACCGCAAAGCTACAGTGGCAGAGGGCAGTGTCCCTTCCTCCTGTTGAAGTTGGGCTGCTGCACAGTGAGTGCCTGGATGAAAGGGAAAGCAAGCAAAAGGGATGTTGTCTGAATAGCCTAGTGACGAGGTGTCCATGTGGGAGTGGGAAGTACTGAATCCGAGCCTCGGTTTTTAGGGCTCGTTTAGGATTTCCCTGCTTATCTTGGGTGGGGTGTATCACCCTCTTGAGCCACCTCTCTCCACTGAGCATAGATGGAGCATAAGTCAATATGCTTTTAAATTTGGGGCCTAAAATTAAGCAGGATGAATCTGGACCTAAGTACCTATGCTAGTTAGACTCATCCAAGAACAGGAGACAGGTAAAGAGGTAAAAAACCATAACTTTTATTGTAGATTTAGCCCTAGATCATTCCATATCAAACATTCGAGAAATCTCTTGTTCCTCTTCTTTCTTTTTCCTGCTTTTGAAGTCGTGAAAATTTGACTATCAAAAAAGCATTACACCTACACTTCAGATTTCAATTATTCTGTGGCTGACACTGTACCAATAGAAGAAAAAATGGAGAAAGGGTAACATTTGTGAGAATTTCTCAGAAGTTTGATATATAAGTTTGCTTAGTGCATGTAGCAACGAACAGCTAAAATGTAACATAAATTCTGTACTTTCAATTACACTTAATCTCCGATATTTGCACTGCTTATAATAGTGTTCATATTCTTGCTTTACTTTCCTTGGGTCAGCAGTCTGTTTACCAGAGATGAATGAGGATACTTTTAGGGTAGGACTGTTATTAGTTCAGTTTTTTTCCCTTTCTCATAGCAAATAAATTTCCACAATATAAAACGAAGGAAGACGGGGTGGGGGGTGGACATTAAAAGTGTCTGTTATTGGGGTTTGCTTTTGAAACAACTGTGTTTGTATTTTCTGCATTATTTCATTTTTGTGATTATCAATGTATCTGAAAATAGATCAATCCATTAGACAGAAATTAGGAGATGAAAGCATCCAGGAAACTTCTGTATCTGCCTGTAAAAATGAGAAGGCGGTTTAGAGGAAAAAAAAAAAGGATATGATTTCTTTACTGGGCTATGTGCAGTATTCTGAGCACATATGAAAAGTATTCTACTTCTCATCTCTAGTAACAACCTTGTACAAAGACATAGATAGATAGATCGATCGATCATGTTCTTTATATAAAAAAGAGAGTGGAAGGGAAGAAAAGCTGTATGCAACACAAAAATCAGGTTGGACGCATGGAAATTTTGGTGTATACAGAGAATATTAGAGATGCATGGCAAATCATGGACTATGTCCACACTCTTAATCCAAGAGTGCACTGAGTAGCCTCTCAAAAGAAGTCTTCTTGTTGTAAGGAAACATCTCATGTTCAAGAACATTCTCATTTTTCATACTTTAAATGAACCAGGCAATCATTTGACTGATTGCTGTGTAAGAGCTTTCTCAAAGACAATTAAAATAAAACCAAGCAATGATCTTGAAATTAAAAATGTAGCTGACACCTTAGGGATGAAAATAACTTGCAGAGTCATGCAGAGTTTGGTAGTTTTGACACAGATTATTTTGTTTGAAGCCAAAAAGATTAATTTCTCCGAAATTTTGGCTTAAGCTTCAAACTTGGACATCTCAAAAGACAACTCCATTGAAAAACACTGAAGTTGGACTTATTTAAAACTGTGTCTAATTTCAGTTAAAATATTTGCTTGGGTTTTGTATTGGTTTTGTGTGGCAAGGTTTTGGTAGCGGGGGGCCACAGGGGTGGCTTCTGTGAGAAGCTGCTAGACGCTTCCCCCACGTCAAACAGAGCTGATGCCAGCCGGCTCCAAGACGGACCCGCCACTGGCCAAGGCCGAGCCCATTAGCGATGGTGGTAGCACCTCTGGGATCACATATTTAAGAAGGGAGGGGGAAAACTGCGCAACTGCAGCCAGAAAGAGGAGTGAGAATATGTGAGAGAAACAACTCTGCAGACACCAAGGTCAGTGAAGAAGGAGGGGGAGGAGGTGCTCCAGGCGCCGGAGCAGAGATTCCCCTAAAGCCCCTGGTGAAGACCATGGTGAGGCAGGTTGTTCCCCTGCAGCCCATGGAGGTCCATGGTGGAACAGATATCCACCTGCAGCCCATGGAGGTTAACGGTGGAGCAGATATCTGCCTACAGCCCGTGGAGGACCCCACCCCAGAGCAGGTGGATGCCCGAAGGAGGCTGTGACACCATTGGAAGCCTGTGCTGGAACAGGCTCCTGGCAGGACCTCTGGACCTGTGGAGAGAGGACCCCACGCTAAAGCAGGTTTGCTGGCAGGACTTGTGACCCCGTGGGGGACCCACACTGGAGCAGTCTGTTCCTGAAGGACTGCACCCCATGGAAGGGACCCACGCTGGAGCAGTTCATGAAGAACTGCAGCCCATGGGAAGGACTCATGTTGGAGAAGTTTGTGGAGGACTGTCTCCCGTGGGAAGGACCCCACACTGTAGCAGGGGAAGAGTGTGAGGAGTCCTCCCCACAGGGAGGAAGAAGCAGCAGAGACAACGTGTGATGAACTGACTGCAACCCCCATTCCCCATCCCCTTGGGCCACTGGCGGGGAGGAGGTAGAGAATTCGGGAATGAAGTTCATCCCGGGAAGAAGGGAGGGGTGGAGGGAAGGTGTTTTAAGATTTGGTTTTATCTCTCATTACCCTACTCTGATTTGATTGGCAATAAATTAAATTAATTTCCCCAAGTTGAGTCTGTTTTGCCTGTGATGGTAATTGCTGAGTGATCTCCCTGTCCTTATCTCGACCCTTGAGCCTTTCATGATATTTTCTCTCCCCTGTCCTGCTGAGGAGAGGAGTGATAGAGCGGCTTGGTGGGCACCTGGCATGCAGCCAGGGTCAACCCACCCCAGTTTTTAAGAAATTCAGGTTTACCTTTAGGTGTTCCTCTTCATTTAACATTTTATATCACTACTGGGGGAAAAAAATAGGTGGGATAAATCACTATAGATTACTGATTTCAGTAAATCAAGGACAATTTATGGTATCTGAGATTCTAAGAGAATTTTCCACATAGACAAAGAAAAATTTCTCACAAAGAGAGAAAATTTGATGAGGGAAGGGGGAAATCATACTCTTTGGCCAAATGTTTAAAAGCTGAACAAAAAATCGACCTTCAGAATCACTGTTTTTGGCTTTCTGTACCTGTATCAACTAGTGATGAGTCTTTACCTGTTGCACAGTTTGTTTAAAGGAAGGGGTCGATTTGGTTCAGAATCACAAACCATTTCTTTATGATGCCAGCAACAACTGTATTGATGACATTTCACTACTCTGAGATTAAAAATTAAAAAATATAGTACCCATACCGTTCGCTTTGTAAACATGCCCTTTGGTTCAGACTCCGCTATATACAGATCCAGTGATCCATGGCGGTAGTGGATGTAACAGCAGATATCATTGAAACTCTGTTTAGCAGGAAGACTTCAACCACACACATTTCTGCATAAGAAGTACTTTGAGAAAGTCCTAATCCTGTTATGTCATTGTCCTGATATGCCACAGGATTCTGGCTTTCAAGTTAGAGCTTAGTGAACCCATGTTTTGTACAATTATTCAGATAATACCTGCACACTTCAAAGCGTACATATGTGTTATAGATCTCCTAACAATTATTCTGAAATGTAACCAAAGTTGATTGCATGCAATGATTTTAAAGTACTTCTCTATCTACTTAAAAATTTCATAGCTCCATAAAATCCACCTTAGTCCCTCAGACTTTCAAGTGCACCAGATCCCTTAGCGACCCTCCATTGAACTCTCCCTAGTTTGTCGATATCTCCCGTGTGCTGTGAGCCCTAATCTGGACACAGTACTCCTCCAACAGGCCTCCTCCCAAGTGCTGAGGAGAGATGAATAATCACTTTCCTGGAGCTTTTGCCTTTACCAGCATGCAGCTAGAATTCCTCTCCCCAGGGACTGAACATATTTGTTTTTTTCAAGTTATTGGAGAATTCCCCTGGTCATCACAACTTCTGAAAGATGATAGTGGCCTCACAATGATAGCAGCCAGCTCCCTCAGCACTTCTGAATGCATCATTTGCATATGTCCAGTTTACTGAATTAATCTCAAACTCAACCCTCCTTTACCATGGGTACCTCTCTCCTCTGGACTTTGCTGACAAAACGGTGTATATGATGGATGAATTGCATCAGCAGGA
>NW_009219847.1:18839-56029 GCF_000690835.1 Fulmarus glacialis
TCTTCTCATTGACTGGACTGGTATACAAACTGCATTAGCAGAGTTTGTCAATTGTTCCAGAAGAGATTTTCAGATGGCCACAGAAAAGTGCTGGGCTTCCTAAGGAGCATTTTTGACCATTGTCACAGAAAGTACTAATGTTTTATTCTACAGGAAAAGTGGAAAATCTTCTTTAATCTTGTTTAGGCCAGTAAGAAATAAATTTAACATTCCTCCTTACTGTTTTATTCCAAAACAGGAAATAATTGTCTTGTTTACATGAGTTGGTAGTGCTGTTGCCCTTTTATTTGACAGCCCTGCCTGTAGCGCGCTCCTGCAGATCCCGAGACATCAGAGTTTGTTTTCTTCTCCTATTTGAAAGAGTTGAAAATATTTTGTCTTACCTATAAACATGACCTCTAACAACTATTAAAAACAAAGAAAACATTTTTTTAAACAGAAAAATAGACATTCCAGAAGTCCCAAAGTAAATTCAAGCTTGGGTCCGAAGATGAGGGTTTCAAACACTAAACTAAATGCGACATACCAAGACAGGATTTTTTCAGTGCTTGCTATTTAAGTTGCTGTTTCTGAATTAGCTAAATATTTATTGACAAATGTAGAAGTGACCCTCTGGCCTGCTAGTTCGACCTTCACACCTTCTGTGGCAGATGGGATGTGGGGGTCTTGGTTCCAGTGAGTGTGTCATATTTTCTGCAAAGATAACTAAGTGAGCAGGGAAGAATGAGGGCATCACTACTGTACTGTCTCTGAGCCAGTTCCCTGCAAAGCTGAAAACCAAACTCAGATATGTTTTCTGACTGAGTCAGGCAGGCAAATAAAGACAGTTTAGGGCCTGGTGTTGAGTCATTAAGGTGGCAATAGAACCTCATTTTCTTATAAGGATTCTAAAATCTCCTTCCTCCAATCTTCCTTCCCCCAAAATGTAGGGGTGCTCAGACAGTGAATTTTGCATTAGTCTAATTTTGAATTATTATTATTATTATTAGAAAATAGATAATAATAATAAATACTGTATCACTTATCTTTAAGATTTTAGAACTGCAGAAAGAGTTCTTTAAAAAAAACTTGCTTAACCTCTCCAGCTGTAGTTCCCTATTCTAACTACCTACAGATTTTTGAAGTTGCAGTCAATGAAGCATTTGTTTTGTTCACAGAGAACAAATAAAAAGAATTATTATTAATGGGGGAAGTGTTATCTTGGTCTGGACAGCTCCCTTTTCATAGCTCTTGAAAATGTAGAAGCAAGTGCTAAAAAGGTCAGTCTTGTTTTTGTTTCTTAACTTCTGTACAAGAAAGAGCATTGCAGCCTCAGGCTGGTCTCAGTATTTTCTACTTAAGCTGCCATAACAAGCGAAAACATTAAAAGTGTAACAGTAAGAAACTCACAAGGTGGAGAGAACAAAGAAAAGAAAGTAGGAAGAAGAAGAAGAGACCTCATGGAAAGAGAAGGAAAAGAAGAAAAAAGTCCTCAAAGTGCTAATTCTATAGGTAGCACATTGGGTGTTTGACCTGCTCTGTTGCAAAAGCATCGATTGAGACAATAAAGATCGCTATTGCTAGGGATTTTAGACAATTGTCTCTGAATATTATACTTGGACTCTCATGTCCTCTTACAGTTGTTGGCAACTTTGTCTGTATTTTTCAGCCAAACTCGTCTTAAAATGGTGGCATGAAAGTGAAGCAGTTTGACGGGTGAAAGGAAAGAGAAAAAGAGCAGAAACAGCACTGCCACTAACATATCAGATATTTTGTTGAAGTATTTGGAAATAATGGGATGCAGAGAATTAATGCACAATGAAACTGGAAAGGTTTCATAATAAACCTTTAAAGGTATAGGATCACATAACAGTAAGTGTTTTGCCAGAGCAACCACTAATTTACCCAATTGTTACAATGCATTCTGTCTTAAAGCGTTTATGGCTGGTAAGACTGATCTTGCCTAAAAATATTGCATTAGAGTGCTCACCACAAGCTCTCAAGTATAGTCAGAAAAAAATCTCAGGCAGATGTAGAGTTTCACAGCTCTTCTATGCTATAATTTCAGAAACAGAAGTAAATAAGCAAGCTGACTCAGAAATTATACACCACTTCATGGCACATTCTGAAAGCACTTACGCAAATCTTAAATAATTAATATTTCCAAGATACCTTTAAGCTGTGATTACCATTTTTCTGATGGCTAATACAATGCAAATAAGAAGAAAGAACAGTAAGACAATATCATAATCAAGATTAAGATATCGATGTTCCTTCTAGCTCATTACACAATGTTGACAGTGTGATCTTTTTCTCTAATTCTTTGCCTCGATTAGCAAAGGTTGCAGTGTCTCAGAATGTCTTTCAGGGTAAAGTGGATGTTTTTATAAATGCCATTTTCACTTAATAGCAAAAGGGAGAATATATCACTGTGCAGTACATGCACCGCAAGGAAGCTTTGGCGTTTCGCACATGAACTGTGTGCACATGGCTCAAATATGCACAGTAAGTCTACCATGACAAGACACACGATTTATCTTCTGGACAAGCATTGCTCATGCAGCGCACAGCACAAATGCACTTCTTTTTTCTTCTTGCCCCAGAAAATCCTGGATAGAAATAAAAGACCCCTATGAAAATTAAAACCCCTGCAAGCCAGCTACATCTACTGAGAAATAAGAAATTTTCCATCACTTTTTAAGTACTGCCTTTGTTAAGAAATGAGCTCACTGAGAGTAGCTATCCTGGCAACAAAATCTGGGTTAGGGAATGGAGCTAAGTCTGATAATAAAGTGATTTAAAAGTGTATCATTTATTCATAAAACAAGGTGAAATCAGTTTAGCACTTGTTATGCACATATCACATCAGCCATGTGTCGGTTCATCCCTTCTATTCCACAGTTTGAAAATAAATGGTTCGTTAATCACGGTGAAAGCCCAGAATATTTATATTATACTAATCAGTTGCTTTGAGGAAAGCTCTGTGTTCTGTTTTCAGCTAAGTCTGAATATTAGGGTAAGCTTGTAAGTCTCAGAACTGGTGAAGGTCAATGATCAAATCCATCAACTCCCTTTACTGTTGTGTACTACTCTGATGATGCAAGGACGTAGTAGCCTGCACTGTTAAATAAGATTTAAAGTAGATTTCTGTTTCAATGCTAGTATAAAGCAGCTGATATGTATAGTATTGAATCTGATCCACAATGTCACTAATCTATGACTAATCTTATGCATATACTATAAATTTTGTTCTATAAAACCTGATTCTTGGTAATTATTCTTCCTGGTTCCCTAGGATACCACTCATAAGAGGTCCTAACTGGAGGAAAAAAAAAAAAAAAAAATTACTTCCTGTCTATTTAGAGTAGAGACTCATGATAATCTCAGTTGCCCAGCAGAAAGCACAGTAATGAAAACAATAATAGTTATTTTATGTTAAAGGACAGGCTATTTAAAAAAAAAAATAGAGATAGAATACAGTATTGAATAATGTTATAAATCCTTTGCACAGCTTTAAAGTTATACTCAGTTATAATTACATTCAGTTATACCAATGGACACTAAAGAGCAGCGTATGTTAACAATTGGCACCCAACAGCATCTCAACTGTCATATATGTTTAGATCTCTCAGCCATGAATCCCCCTTTCCCCATTTGGAAAATCATTAAAATAAGCAATCAGCTATCCAGCAGTCTCATGCTGGGAAAACAGTTCTTCTAAAACTTTGTACTTTGCAGTCCCAACAATTTTTGCCCAGTAATGTTTCTAATGACCTAAGATATTAGCCTTTGCTACTGTTCCCTATGTAAAGACTAGCTTCATAAGCCTGTAGAATAAACACAGAAATAAAGGAATTCATCAGAAGAAAGAAATTAGCTAACAGTAGAGGCATTGATATTATTTTAGCAGTTCATCTGCAAAGAACAAGTCCAAGAATGGACTTAAATTCATAGAATAGTATCAGTAGCCAATGCTGGGATTTCAAGTCTGACTAAGATTTAAACATTTATGTCTACTTAAACATTGCGTAATGAGTTAATAGGTTAAATGTCTACAGTTTTATTATTAGCTCCTCTGTAAAGTTAATTCAACAAAATGTGGTACACACTCCCTTACCAAACTAGATGTCAGGCCATGCTCTCTCTCTTCTTTATAATTTCACATAGGTGTAGAGGAGCTCACTGAAATTCTTCATTTTTGGTGTACAGCAAGCTCTGTAAAAGGTAAGAATTGATGCTGTTGTCATTCCAATCAAAGCTAAAAGCTTTTATGAATGACTGCTCAAATCAAGCTGATACTAAATGTCATTTCTTTCCTACTTCATGGCTGAAAGTGTCATGAATTCCAAGTACAGTTAAGAAGAAGCAAGGCTGTGTGCAGTTTAGAAGAATCACCTAAGCTTAGGTAGATCAAATTGAAAAAGTGGAAAGCAGAAGCAGAACTATTCAATCAGTTTAATTTCATTATGGAAAATAAAATGGTTAGAGTCTAAAATGCAGGAGTTACAATACCCAGAGATTAAGAATTACTTAATCACAGAAAATATAATTTGCACTAACTTGTTCCAGAGAATAACATCATTCTGCAACAAAATTCTCATTTCATCTAAGGGTGTCTCAGAAATAAATAAATTAAAAAAAAAACAAAAACAAAAACAAAACAAAAAAAAAACAGTTAAAGAAATAGATCAAAATAGCTTCCTGTATCTGACAGGTGTGTCAATTGATAACAGTTACAGTTATGGCTCTAAACGTGTAAATTATTTCTGTGGGTGAAACGGAATGAAAGTAAACTGTTAAGTCCTACTGATTAACTTTATTCACCAATATTGTAAAAGCATATTATGTAGAGTAAAAATGTATTTAAAGATGCAGTTAAGATAATTACTAGCAGTAAAAGATCTGTGACCAGAACCTGAGTTCAACAGCTCTGCTTTTGAACTTCCCATTTTTGTTGCAGAAATGGTCCTTCTGCAGCTATCTTAATGTTCTGAACAAAAATTTGAGCTAGCAATAGGGCCATACACATTTTGGATAAACATGTTTAGAAAAAGAAGGTAGGGAGGTGTTGGGTCAGTTCATCTTTCAATCAATCTTGTCTTGTAAACCTGCCTATCACATCTGAAGCAGAAGGCAGAATTACATTGTAAAGAGACAGAAACTGAATTCTACGGGGTAAAAAGCACCCCGAGAATTAGTTCTATGACCAAGTTACATGAGATGCAATTCATTTAATCACACCAGAATCTTTTAAACTTAATAAAAATACGCACATCCACAAGCCAGTTTATTTAATCTATTTCCTCTCCATTGGCTATAAAGAGGGTAGATGGTGATTTGCTCATAGACTTCTAACATTTAAAAATCTAACTTAGGCAAATGGATCTCATCAAGCATTTTTTAAACACAGTCATAGGAAGCTCAGAAAGTTACTTTAAACTTAACCAGATAAAGACGTGCATGGTGTTCACCAAGCTAGGATTCACCCGGATTTGATTTAAAGAGCAACTAACTGTTACACATATTTATATATATCATAAATAGTTCACACATAGTATAAGAAAGAATTTGTATAGCATATAATGCATACATTAAACAAATATACATACACATATATGCACAATATGGGTGTGTATACAAAAACAAAGCAACTTTCTGGGAAGGAGAGCAAAAGGAGATGATTTTCTTCTTGTTAAATATTTGCCATCTAAATCTTCTGTGAACATTTACAACTGTTAGACAAGAAACAACAGAGATACAAAATACAGAAATCCAATATCCCCTCTGATTTATGTGTCATACTAGTAAAGTATTCATCCAGTACACTGTTATACAGACATTTAGAAATAAAGCAGAGTTACTTGTGCCAATAGAAAGATGTTGAAACCCCAGAACATAAAGCTGAATTTTACATAGATAGTCAAGTTAAAGCTATTAAGTCAACATTGGACTAAGAAGGAGATGAACTCATTTTCCAAAGAAACTTTGCAGATCTAAACACAAGAAAACAAATTTAAATTAGCATAGAAAACTTCTTTGTTCTTATGCCTAACTTCTCTTTACTATTACTATTACTATTACTATTACTATTACTATTACTATTACCTAATTTAAATTTTGTGTAATACATGACACTTACATAATAATGCAAGGGATTTGTATTTAAAGTTTCATTGCTTTGAACTCCTTTTAGTATAAAGGATTTTAGCATGGTTTTTAAAGCACACAGATAATGAAATTCTGAATACCTCTACTAAGTTAGAGATGCAAATTCAAGCAATGAACCCAGTCTTGCAAATAAACCATGCTGAAAGTGTAAGGGACTCTGCCATGCAAATGAGGTTACTCACTGCTCCTAGCTCCAAGTAGAAACTTGGAATAAATCAGTACATCTTATTTTTAATATGCCCATGCTATCAAATAAACCAGAGATACCTGAGCCATTAAAGTAAAGTAGATATGACCTGGAAGGCAGTTTCTCACATGCATATTCCCCAAAAAAATTGTTTCAGCTTTATTTCATATGTGACATTATAGCAAAGCATATTGTATGAGACTAGGAAAGATGAACATAAAAGAAGCAAGAAAGGCAAAAATTGGGTATGAAAACTAAGACTATCAATTCAAAATGTGACTGCAATAACAATGTAAAGGTAATTCATTCTTTCTAATTCAACTAGTTTTAACTACTCTATGAGATTTCCAGGACACTGTCAGAAGAATGGGAACAAGAAGATGGAGCTATGTATTCTCATAGATTAGGTATGGGTCCTCAAGGTGTTCTGAGAAGTGTTGAAAATATTCCCTTGGTCTTGGTGCTCTGGTAGCTTGTCTTAATGACCTCTGCTTCTAAACTGCTTTTTATTTGGCTAAGCTGAGCACACTGGCAAAGTGAATTCATGTCACAATGGACTGTATTCATTTGTACAACACTCTGTAATACCTGATGATGGACTTCATCTCACCTAACTGTAACTGCTTGAAAAATTAGTGTCTAGGGTAAACTAGATATCAAGGTCTCTTTGGAGACAATGGAGAGCAACAAGCACTTCTGAAGAAGCTGATAGAGCCCAAATTAAGACATATCTAAGAGATTCTTATCTCTACTCATTATTTATAAATAGAACATAAACAATAAACTTAGACACCCACCTTACACATGGCAAATGTTGGATGAGATTAATCACCCTCTTAAGGAAGAGTACCTTTTAGAGAACATCTGGTGGGACAGCTTCCTTCTGGGTTTCAATTATGTGGATGATTTCTCCTGTTAACAGTGAAATAGCATGCCTGTGGCCAAGTAAGTAAGCTGATATTATGAAAATACTGAATGCTTTTAGCCATCTTTGAGTGCAGCTTAGTAGGATTTTAAAATAAGGAGAGAAAGCATAAGATGAAAATCAATGGATATGGAAAGCAAATGTCTTTAAGGCCAACAGTGATTCGGGGACAACAGTATGAGAACGTCTGGGCAGTTTCAGAGAAACACTTATTTTTCCCATTGCTAAAAGCAACACCTTCCCTCTGCCAGTTATACCAGTCTATTCCATCACTTCAGTTCTTAAACCCTGCTGCAAAGACCCCCGTTTTGCCAATTTACATTTATACAATGCAAACTGCAAAAAATATGTGTTCTAAAAACTTATAGGGTACACTAATACTATTCCTCAGAATAATCAGAAGAGCACTGATGCAGAAGAAAGGCATGCTGCATTAGCAATTATTCATGCCTGCGTAATGTATATAAAATGCTACATTGGAGATGATTGCACTCTGCTGGACTGTATAATATTTATGCAACGACCAAGCCAAAAGGGAGTATCAGGACTTCTGATGAAGAGACTGTCATGTCAGACTTGTCTTCTGGGGTTCATGTTTTGGCTATGGGTAAATCTTCATTATGAAGATACAAATGCTGTTCCACAGCATTATCAATTCTTACTCTTTTACTGTGAGTCTGATGACTTTAGAGATTAAAAGTTGAATAAAATACTGATAAAACATATTTTAAAAGAAGACAAATTTAAAAAGAATGCTTTTGGTTGGTTGCATTTGCAGTCTCTTTACATTTCAGCCACCTTCATGACCTTGAAAGCCCTTACTATTTTTTTCTGAATATTTTAGGTTTATAGTTTTGGTATCAGGACATGTTTTGGTTTTGTTTGTTTGTTTGTTTGTTTTACAGGATCCTGACCTTTACTGGACTGGTAAATCCTAGACTTCATGCTACAGGACCATACAGCAAATATTAGCGAGACATTATTGCCCACTCAAATAAACGAGCTGGCCACCAAAGAGCAGCTTTCTTCATTTAGGCAAAAAACTGATACCAACAAGGTAAGACAAAACATGTGTTCACACTGGTTATTGCCTGTTTGAGATCAACAGCATACTGTGCATAGACCAAAATAAAAGACAGAGTCATTTGTAGCTTAGCTCAAGTGTTTCCCAAAGGGAAACTGCAGCTTCTCTAAACGGGAAATGTCATCTGAGCAGAGCACACTATTCAAATGGTTAAGAAAGGTACTGGATTTATGTATCCATATCTCTACATGCCCAAACAGAAAGACCACTGCTGTAAGCCCTATGTGTGCAACTGTAGAACTAGTTCCCCTCCTTAAACTA
The DNA here is from genome assembly GCF_000690835.1 of Fulmarus glacialis. NCBI lineage: Eukaryota > Metazoa > Chordata > Aves > Procellariiformes > Procellariidae > Fulmarus > Fulmarus glacialis. The sequence continues at coordinate 27,444 of NW_009219847.1, forward strand.
TGATGAGTTAATTTCCGGGTAACCAGAAAAAGCACAGTGAGTGCCTCTGTCTCTAAATCATTGCATGAGTAAAGTGAACAGTCAGATGCAAAAACAGGCATGTATTATTTCTCCTACTGTTTCAAGGTCAGACTAATTATCTGGGCAAAGGGATAATTTTTTTTGAAAGGAAGCCCGTTCTCTCTTTTACAAGTATATGGCTCACATAAATATCATCTTTCTGCTCTCCATGCCTCCCCCCTGTTTCAGGCATCTGAGAATGCTGCAGGGAGTTCTGCTGACAACTTGGGGACACACAAACAAGGAGTTAGTGTAGCTCAGATTTTTTTAGCTCATGACCTGCAAGACACACAAGGAACCAGAACCTCAGCTTTCTAAGATGAATAGAAGAGAAAAAAAAAATGCTTAAAAGCATACTTTTGCCTATTAGAAATGTTACTATTAGAGTAACATTACTATTTTAAAATCTACTTTTTAAAATATATATGATAATAAGTATGAAAACATTTTGCAGCTCTTACTGAATGCACAACATGATACCTCACGTAAACATGGCAATACCCATATCCTAGTTAAAATCATCATTGACATTTATCTCTCTTTTTTTCCCTTAATCAGTACTCACACCTTGGAAACAGCATTAATCAATTGAGATTGCAATATACTTTTAAGGCTGCGTTAAGTGTCCCTCTGAATTAAGATCGTGTGGTTCTTTAGAGATAAATGCCACCCTAAAATAGTATTAAAAAAGGGTGGGTAAAGTCTGAAAGCATATTTTCTGGCTTGAGATAACAGAGCTTCCTTTTTAGTTCAAGCAGTAATCATGAACTCAGGGGGCACAGAGATCTGAATCCTTGTTTTGCCACCTACCTCTCTGCATATGAATTTATTAAGTGGAATAGATATCTGCTTTCTTTGGAGATACTAGCTGAGTATGTTTCTATTAAAAATATGGCAATCAGGGAAGGTATTATTAGAACAGACACTAGAGAAGAGCCAGCTGAATACTGAATGGTACTTAAGATAGGCTAGTGCTAAGAAAGTCCCCTTTATCCCCACTTTCACAACATTTGTTTTCTACTATTATTTCTGAAAACTGTTATGCAAATATCCTATTACTGATGCCTGTCCTCAGTCATCATTGCATGAATTCAAAAAAGCCCTTAAAATTCAACAGCACCCCTTCCAAGCTACAGCAGCAGGGTATCTTTCAAATGAATCCAGCAGTGTAGCAAAGATATAGTGCTCATGTTCAAGGTGGGTACCAAGTCTAAAAGCGATTTCACAGATGAAAGACAAGTTATCAGCAGCATAACAGCTGTACTGGCATATTTTCTTTTGAAATTGTCTACCTTATTCTACAGAATAACTATAAAAGGGAAATCTATGAGGCCTTCCGCCTCTGCAGCTAACTTCACATTTGGCTACCACAAGCCATTAAATTATGCCCTGTACCTGTGCAAAGAAATTGAATGACAATGACCCTTCACTTTGCTTTGTTGTGCTGAACTCAATGACAAAGTGACTAATTCATGCTTCAAATGATATGGGAGATAAGTGTTACTCTCCAGAACGTCTACGAGAGTGCTACTATTGTTAAGTATATCTTCAAAATACATGACCTGCCTACTGAGTTTGTGTGCATCCCAAGAAAACATTTTCATTATCTTTTCAGTTCTTCTTCCAAGCCCTAGAGGAAACATGTGATTCAGCTTTCATGTTTCAAGATGTAAATTTCTAGTAGCAATGAGAGACAAGCAATACAATACCTGACTTCAGCAGTCAGTGCCATAAGCCAGATCTTACTTGACTGGATTTCTCTTCCTTCCTTCTACTCATGCTAAAATGCAGATAAAGAGTGACATGAAGAAATGGCATTATTTTCTGTGTTGACCTCACTTTATCTCAGGCAAAGCTGTGTGCAAAGTCTGTGGAAGATGCTGGTCTTTGTTTACACAAAGGAGCAGTTATACGCTTAAAGCATGTTTAGAGCAGTGTTATGCAGAGTGCCTTGTGCAAAGATGAGTTTTATATAGAAGAAATAGTTTTAAACTGAAGAACTGCTCTTTGATATTTATTCATCATCAATGCTACTTTTGCCATGGTAGGAAAAAATTAAATATTATGTCCTTATTCATAAAAGACCAAACTCTGCTTTGACTTGCAAACACAGTAATGAGGTTTTTGAAGGAACAGTATTGGTATCTATTATTTTGAAGGTGTGAATATGTTTGTAGGGTAGGAAAAACTGAATAAGCAAGATAAAAGAGTAAGCAAATTATTGATACAGAAACCTTCATTGAATTTGGAAAAACAAACAACAGTTGCTGAAGAGAACAGTCTGACTTGTACATGTGACTGAGGACCTCTGAATGAACACTGAGGAACGCATTCTAAATATCTGAAATTTCCTATTATAGATTACTAATATTCTCAGATTTCTGCTTCGGAGACCAGGAGGCAAAACTATTTAGGTGCATTAAAATGTATTTTAAAAACATATTTCTGTGCCATACAGCCTCTTTTCCAGAGAAAAGCAAACTTCACATTCTGCCATCACTATAAATATAAGGAATCTAAAAGTGAAAATAAAATCAGTCTGCTTGCTAAGTGTCGCAACAAGACGATTCAACTCTGCATTGCCATTACTCCAGCTTGTGTTGAGCTACACATTTTCTACCAGAAGGTAAAAAGTCAGTAAAGATCAGTAGGTCAGCAGACACATATGAAACAGCTCACCCTTTCATTCTGCTTTGAAACTGTCCTCCCCACAAAGAAAATGTTACAAAATGCATCACTGGACTTGCAAAAATGGAGTTCTGCCTCAGAAGAGTAATATCCAAAGAAGATATATGCCTGAAGCTAGGCTTATGGATGATAGTCCTGCCATAACAGACAGATGGAAATGCTGCATGTTGTAGGTGACCCAAAGGTGCTCCACTTTTTGGGTAGAATTCTCTGGCTTTTGCTTTCTTTGTGATGTCTGCCTGCATTAAATGCATCTCTGGTCTTCTATCATCTCCTTTCCTCTGTTTCTCATTTATTTTTTCACGACCTCCTTTTCTTTGTCTTCCTTGTGAATTCCTTGTATGTGTTTACTAACAGATTCCATCAAAGTGATTCAGTCATCTCCCTTCTAAGGCATTTACTGCACTTGAACTTATTATTGACTGAATATTTACTCATGTCATACAGCATCAACATCAAGCATTAAAATAAAAACACTGTGCAGAGATTACTAATTTTGTCTTGAAAATATGTAAAGTTTGTAATGGAAAAAAAAACAAAACAAAACTAAAAAAAAAATCTTAAACAAGCTCAAGTAGTCAAGTAGGGAACAAAATGGAACTAAAAGGTCATAAAAGCCCAGAGCTAATAAGTACCTAGCCTCTAACCTTGGATTGTTTGTATTAAGTGTAGACACTATTTTCTCAACTTTTTATGAAGTTCACAAACTTCATAAAACGAGACTGTTTAATTAGTAATAGCTTCATTTTAGTGAGGGCTGGTGTCAAATAATGTATCTAAGAACGAGCATTTTCAGCTTACACAGCAACATAAACCACTCTGTTTTGCCTTTGAAAGGCAAAGCTCTAATAGAGATTCAGCGGCACTCTGCCCAGGAGGAACTTTTATAGTCAGGCAGCCATAATACAGGAATGCACAGCACTAATTTGAAAGGGTAAACTTGGTTTCCAAACGCTGGACTAAATTTTTGTAGTTGCTGTGAGAAAGCCATAGCCTGTAAGATGTTTAGTGTTGGTTTTTTGCTTTTCTGAAAATGTTAAAATTAGGAAGATCTTAATCATTAAGGCTGGAATAAAAATGTAGAGTGTTCCTCACAGTCTTTCTTTTGTCCAGTAATAAGCACTACTCATTTTATTCTGTTCAAGAATTTTAAATAAATTGTTTAAGTTGCACACATTAAGTCTGTTTGAAACCCAGCCAGCCGTCTCTTTAAGCCCCAGAGAATGAAGACAAATAATTATTCCCTGCCTTTTTCAATGTTCAGAAATTTGCATATGTGGGGCTTGTATCCAAATCCCATATGATTTTCACACTAGCATTCCTTTGCAAATAAAAATACTTTAGACCTCCAATACTTTCTTCTTTAAACACAAAATGTTTTTAAACTGATTTTCAGGTTTTGTTTTCATCATTTTTTCCCAAGGGGGAAACATTTCTGAGCAGTGCCACAATAGATCTGTAATAAACACCAGAACAAAAAATAGAACTTTGTATTTCGTTGACAAAACTCATAATGCTTCCTGAAAGAGGCATGTATTAGTCTCACTCTGCAGATGATGAAACAGGTCTATGAAAACAGAAGACAACAATGTGTATAACTGGAAACCCTTATGTGACCTGCAGTAGCTCTACTCATGTCAATAATTAAATCAAATTCTGATTTTGTTTCAAGGAAGAGCTTAATACGCAGTCTCCTGGCTATCTGCTCCAGATCCTAACAGTGGTTAATTGCCTGCTTGTGGAACTGCTGCTTCTGACGTAATTCTACAGCACTGTTTGATATTTAAGCTGCCAAATTCAAATCAGGAGCGTCTGTTTCACAATGGGCTATTTTTTATTCACAATCCAAGAATTTTTTGGTTATTTAGTCTCCTAAAATCATCTCCTTTATCATTTTTTCTTTCTACTGTGTTCCCTGTAATTCTGTTCTTATAATTTTAATATGATTTTGTTCTTTATCAAAGAATTGCCACTGCAGCTTACTTGATGATCAAATGGACTAGATGATCTAATTCATCTTTATCATCTTTCTTTTCACTTGAAGCATAAATCACATCTTCACTCATAAATGTATTCAGATCTACAGCCGAAAGGTTATAGAATTAGTGTAGGAGATACAAACTTCCTTTATGCTTTTCTCAGCAAAGATTTTTTTTTTCCCTCTGAAAGATTTTTGACTGCTATCAGCAATTTAGTCAGAAACCAACACATGAAAATAACCTCCTTTCTTATTTATTCAGGAAAAACACTGAGCAGAAACTCTCTAAGCAGACTGTACAAGGCAATAAGAGTTTTTAGATGGGTTATTTCTGCAAAGAAGAAACTCTTAATGAGACACATCACTACATGCAGTTGCTCACATTGCACGCTGGAGCCTCAAATATATGGTTTTTTCCCTATAAAACCAAAACTAGACAATATAATTGGTCTAAAATAACAAGCTCATGTCTAGAGATAAGAGAGCTTGGTTCTGTTCTTAGTTCTGCCTCTGTATCTTGCTTTTTCCGTGTATAAAGTGACAATGAGAGTGTTTACACTTCTTTATAGTTCCTTTTGAGGTCTAAGAAAGAAAAGAGGCATGTAAATGTCAAGTATTATATTTAACTGCATATATGTCTTCTTGGTAACATAGCTGTGTTGTCAAAATAGTATTCTGGAGGCAGTCACAGACAAAGGAAAAGAGTACAAGTGAGGAAGGAGATTCACTATTCCACGAGTCTTTGTGATACAGTTAGAGCAGAGGTGGGGACAGAGAACTAAAATAAGGACTATTGCTTTTCTGCTAGTGTGAAGGCTAAAACCATAAATATTTTCCCAGCATATAATATGTTTTCAAAAGGGAAGGCACGTGAAACAGATCTGTGTAAATTGTATTGATAGCTAAAATATATCAGCAGGTGTCTCCTAAGATACAGCTTAAAAAACATTTCTGATGCCCACAGTTCTCACTGACCTGAAAAATTTCCATTCTTTTGTAAACAGAAATAACCTGAAACAGCAAGGAGGAGTTTTTCTTTCAAATATAACTCCCCAGTACATACACTTACTTTAGAAGACCTTGTATGCCTGAGAGTTTCATTTTTCCTTTCCATTTTTGCTAGCTGGTCGAATAAAATCTCCACCTATGAATTTTTTTTTTCCTCACACTATCACAGCTGTAACAACCACAACTGTTTCTTTCTGTGCCATTATCCAAGTGCAAGAAGGCCCTTAAAGGCATTGAACTTTGACTTCCCTTCTGTGGTGGTGCATCTCCCCCCCTTCCCCTGGGCCACTCTACGATCTCAGGACCCCGCCTTAGGCCTCAGCCATTGTGTAACAAGTTGAGCGATTGGGCATCCCTTGACAGTACCAGGCACTCTTACATGGCTCAGGTGGGGAGAGACACTGATCGTACCAGGAACACTGGCTACCTGATCAAGGTAGGGAACAAAAGCAGGGGATCATTTCTCATTCCTGACAGCCCTGAAGCATTCCCTACCTGGACTGTAGCTCAAGTGGAATGATACCATGGTTACCATAGAACAATACCATAAATACTCTCCCGGATCACCCCAGATAGTGGCCAGGATGGAAATTTACAGATGACTAAAGCCAATCATCTTGCAAACCTATAAACAGCGGTCCCAAGTGAGACCCTTTGAGTTCTCCTGGACCGCAGCGGGCCAGAATCTTCCTCTGAGCAGGACGCCTCTCAGAGTTCGCCAACTCCTGAGTTTGTGATATTCAGAGGATGGTTGGGACCTGGGCTGAAACACTCCTTGGCTGAGACACTCCTCGGGCCTCAACCCATCGCCCGTTGAGAAATGCCAAGACATTTAACATGAGTATTTCACAAGATGAGAGGGGGATTTTTAACAGGTACCTTTATCTAGCTTTAGGATCCTATGTGTGTGTGTGTGTGTGAATTGATTTAGATAACCAATAGTAAGCATAATCTGTAATTAAGTCACTGTAGTGATTGTAGTAGACTCTATTAACTCACTTTGAAAATGTTAAATTAGTCAATGATTAAGTGCTGATAAGATCTTATGATCCACCTTAAAACTGAATGAACTTTAGATTGCTGCTAAATACATATAATCCCTTAGACATAAACCGTTGACTAAGTCTGAGACTAGGGGTAGATCCAGCCACACCTAGCCTCTTCTCTGAGAAGGAGTTTAGAAAGCTAGGGGGTCCACTCTGAACCTCATGACTCAATGGGAGGATCTCCTTACCCTTTTGGTATCACACATAAACCCTTGTCCAGGTCTGAGACTAGGATTGGATCCAGCTGGGTCTTCTCTGAACTTCGTGACTCAACGGGAGGGTCTCCCTTATCTTTTTTGTCCTCAGTCTCTGCACAAATCATTCAAACACACTTCTGAATCCATGCAATGAGTTACAGAGTGAACCTAGCCATCGAATTCTGTTAAGTCGCACTTTTATAAATTTCTATTAAAATCACTTTTTGCTGATACCTTTGCTGGTGATTCTTTAAGCAGCCTCAAAACCTCTCATTTGTGATACCTTCATGGCTATTCATTTGCCACCCAGCTAGTGAGTCAATCCAAGGTAGGATTTTATTCAGTTTGCTAGATTAGGGCTGCACTGGTTGAACAACAGGTCTTAAGACATTACGCAGCAAGGCTGAAATCATCTTGCTGCTTTCTCCTTAGAGCTCACTTCAGAAAAGCAAATGAAATAGTGGCATAAATAAAGAGCTTTGCAGATGGTCAGGGAATTGGTCGAGCAACCAACAGGAGAGGAGAAATGGAGTCAAGGCTTCATCTTAGCCCTGGAGAGTCCCTGTAGACTGCAGAATCATAGTGTCCACCTCTTGCTGTAGAAAATACTGCAGCATGTGAGACTTTATACTGCACAACATCAGTTCCAGCATGTCAGTATTAATGACGTTTGGAGTCAAGAGTGAAACCCAGCTGACATAGACCAACCCTCCTTGTTGACTAGGGAATATTTTCTACAACTAACTCTCATTTAGAATTCTTCAGTGCTGGCTTTCCTACCTCACAGATGTGAGTTGACAAAGCTACTAAAGAGGCCTCTAGTTGGAAAAAAAAAAAAAAAAAAGGTTAAAAAATCTTAAACTGGAATTCCTCGTATTTAAAAAAAAAAACACAGGAAAGGATCAGTGAAGAATATCACTTTTGCTGCACTCCAGCTGAAATTCAGCTTTGCTTTCTTATCTGTCCTTTTCATTTGTTTACTATCTTTGCTAGTGGGTAGTAATTTGTTACCTGCGAAATTAAATAATTCTTCTAGCTTCTTTTACAGAACAGTAATGATATAGATCCCGTGGCTTAGTTATGCACAGTGCTTAAGCAATTTCTTCAAGGAGCTAAGCACCATTACTCATCATTTGTTATATACCCAGCTTCTCTCTTCTTGGAGTTCCAAGTTTCTGTGTTCCCTTTAGCATTCTGGTTATCTTGTGTTGAATCTATCCATTTCCATATGCAAACAAATCTGAATCACTTGGCAAGGCCATTTCTATGTCAGGACAAGGAATGCAGATCACCTTTGCAAAGCTAGAAATTGTTATATGGAAAGCAGTACAATAAAAATGCAATGATAAAAAAACTACAGTAGAAGTTATCTGTCCTAATCCAAATTAGATGTCTAAGTCTGGATTAAAATAAGGCAAATCCTGTCTCCTCTAACAGACAATGAAGCGACAGGCCCCTATAGAAGGGAATTCATCTCCTCCAGAGATAGTTATCTAAAGTACCAAGCTTAGAATGACTCACCTTTTGAAGATGTTTATTGTTTGGCTATAAAAGGAACCTACCATTCCTAGCCCAGGCACAGATGCTTCACTCTATACATCTAAAGGTAGGTAAATCCCTTCCTACATGTAAGGAACACCCATGTCATTGCTGCAGAACTGTCAGGTGTGCAATCCTGCAAAAATCAAACAAGAACGAAGGCGACGGTAAATTTATATAGGTTTAATATTATTGTTCCTCATATATTGTTCCCAGTTAGAGTTTTATAAAGGATGTTGAAAAAATAGAAATCTTTGAAAGAATGACATAGTGGCTGGACTGCCTGACATACAATGACAGGTCTATGTGAATTTGCAGCTCATGAACCACGTGCATTATTGGCTCTTTGCATGTTATGAATTCATGGAACCCACAAAATTAGTCAGACTAACTATTCCGTGAAAGTAGGGAGGTAAAATCAACCACAGGGTATCTGATTTTCTGAAAATAGATATAATATTCTACCAGTGCTAATGGCACTGCTCAGTGTGACTACTCCCAACACTGATGTGCAAAAATATGTAAATTTCTATATCATTTAATGCAGCCACATCCATGAAACAATTCCTCTTACCCCTCTTATCACCTTGAACTCCATTTCAGATCATGACTTTATTTGCTTTTGGGATCGGAATCACATCTTTCAGGTTTATCTTAAACAGACCAGTTCCTCTGAGGATATAACTTGGGAAAGCATCATGCAGTTTGGAGATCCACCTCAGCATCAGCTGAGAAGCTCCCTCTATTACTTTTCCCTGAATCACAATTACTTTTCTTTTTCTCACAGAGAACCAACATTCCCATATTGAGTTAATGAAATTTAATTCGGATATTTATTTTTCATGGGCCTAATGTTAGGACCCATGCTGCCAACCTAAAATGTCCATGCAACAGCTCCACTGACATGGCTGGAATTCTTCGTGAGAGCAAGAATTTACTGCAACATGATCAGACCCCCGTGAATGCTCTGTGAAAGCAAACAGTGGTTTGCCTTACTCATACAAATCTCTCTGCCACCTTACACGACCATCTGTTTCTGAATCAGGCTATATGTTTTCTAATCAGGAAAATCTGAAACTTGCTCCCACAAAACTCAACAAGCAATATCTATCATCCACCTTGTTTGGGAATAACTTTTTCATCACAAAGACAGTTAAGCATTGAAAGAGTTTGCCCAATGAGGCTGTGTCCTCTCTGTCCTTGGAGATTTTCAAGACCAGGCTGGATAAAGCCCTGAGCAACCTGGTCTGAGCTTGTAACTGACCATGCTTTCAGTGAGAGGATGGATGATATCCTGAGGTCCCTTCCAGCCTGAATGATCTTATGATCCCACAAGCACTGAGACACAGCTCAAAGCCAAACACCCTAACATCTGCTCTTCTGATATGGTGAAACATCCTTCTGGCTGGCTCTGAGTGCTGCAAGAAAGAAATCCTCTGCTGCACCCTGTTCTTTGGGGCCTGCTTTAGGGCATACATTTTGCCATCATAAAGGGACTGTTCTTGGACCAATGATCTGTCCCATCTACCCTTGTGATATGAGGTCATATTATCAACAGCAACTCAAGAATGTAGAGAATTGTAATAGAAATATTAAGATTACAATGTGTGAAGGATGAAATTTAACATCTGGTGTGGAAAAAATAGAAGGAACAAACACCAAGAGAGGTTTTATGAGAATGACACACACTGATGTCCACTAGATTTACAGGACACTGAGAGCCCAGAAACCTAAATCGAGAAACAAAGTACAGTGAGTAAATCCTGAAAATACACAGCTGGTACAGAGTAGAGAAACCAAACACTGGCAACTCCTAAAAGGTATGAAAAAGCACACCCAAAACAACATGGCTTCAAAACTAAGTGAGAGCTCTGAGATGTGAGGAAGACTTGATAGCTGGCATCTTTTGTCCTCCAGGCCACTGAAGGGAATCCTGGACAGACAGTCTGCATACAAGCATCCTGGTTCATATGAGTATATGGGTGTGAATGAATGAATGAATGAAATCAATTTCCTTTAAAAATAAAACCACCTTCTCCTGTAAAGTCTGGCATTGAGATTTGCTATATTGCTGGGTTTCCTACAACAAGACGGACTGAGACTCCCCAGGGACACAACAGCAATGTGCAGGCAGGGACTGGGAGTTCAGTGAATTTTGGGCCACCACCCTTGGAACTGCCAGCTGAAGTTAGAACAGCCAGGAAGACTCCCAAGGCACCAAACCAGCCATGTTCATTCAAATTTATTCTCAGTACACAGAGGGTGGTCCGCACTTTGATACGCTGTGATTCTGTATAGGAAAAAAAATTAAAATGCCTGTTTATTCTTTATAATCGTTGTCCTCAGACAGTTCTCAGAATTCTGTTGTGTTTGGTCATTTAAACTATGTTTTCTTTTCTTATTTTTATTATGAAACTCCCTCTAGCTACAGGAGTTTAAATTTCTCAGTATTGAACTGTATTTATCAGTTCAGGCAATTAGTCTATCCAAGTAATTTTGTACTATACTTTCTTTTTCTGTCAATGACTACTATGCCTCTCTGGTTTTTAGAATCAGGAAATTTTATCTCTCTACTGTATATCTCCTCCTCTGGGTCATTGCTTTACAAAGTGAACAGAATTGCTTTAGTGCTCATCCATAGTCATTCACTCCCTCTGCCCATTTATTTAAAATATTTTCTCTCTCTTGGAGTTCCAAACCAGTAGGTCATCACAGTAATGTATTCATCAACTTTGTAGGTGTATTTCAAAAAGCATTCTTGCACCCACAATTTGAAAGTAGGAAATAAGGTTTCATTTGCCATCTCTAATGGGAATTGCCTAGCTAACAGCCTGTGTAGTACTTTGAAAATGCAGTTGTAAATTAATGTATAGACATACTATGTCTATGACTTTCTCTCGTCAGCTTTTTGTTACCTCTTTAAAAAAAAAAAAAAAACAAATACTGCCTATAAAATCATTTTTCCAAAAACATACTAACTATATTTAATTAAACTACTGCTTACTGGATAGCACCTTAGAGACTGTCACTGACTAGTGTTTCTGGTGTATTCACACTGCAGAATTCTAACTTAAATATCCACTGTTATTCGAAATTTCCTTAACTCCTTTTTAAAATGTAGATGGCATATAAGACTCTTTATTCCATTGGTTCCACCATCTGCTTCCAAATTTACCTATAAAAAGATGTACCTTTTTTCAACTCATGCCAACCCATGTCCTTGAAACAATCCCCTTTTGGTGATAAAGAAAAAATAAACCTGAAGGAAAGGGCAATTTAGGCAAAACTTCACTTGCCTGGTGAGGTCAACCTGAGTTTCTGATGTTAAACTTCCAGTTAAGGATGAATGTCCTCGAGGAAGGCCTGCATGACTGCAAAGGGTTTCTCTACATATGTGCTGTTGGAAATATATTGTTCCTACAGACCAAATGGCAAAAGTTTATTTTAGCCCCTTATTAACTGAGGCTTTTCATAATTTACTCTTTTACATTTTTCATCAGTTGAGCTTGTTTTGGTTTCAGCTGCATAGGTTGTGGAATGAATTTGTCAGGAGATTAATGTGGCAAGTCCCACCGATAGGTTTGTTTAAGGAGCTATCATCTCTACAAGGGTAGCAAACAATATGAAGTAGTCTCTAGACATTGATTTCCTTGCTGCTTTGCCCAGTCAGGCATTGAATCTATCAATAAGGCAAGAGGCTTAAAGGGGATAAATGCCACTTGTATGCTCACCATGCAGAGTGTTTTAGTTGACTGCAAATCAGTTATTGCTTCTCTTTTTCATGAGACATAGTATAAATCTACTAATTTTAATAAATATTTATTTTGTTCAGTTTTTAAAGAAAACAGGGTAGCAGTACAAGTAAACTTTTGTCATTCCTATGGTATATCATATAGGTTCCTACTTCATTCTACAGCTTGTGGTAGCCAAGAGCTTTCCTATTTGCATGTTATCAAAGCAGAGGGAAAAATGTACTTGAGAGCTTTGAGTTGGGTTGACCATGCCACCTGATTTTGTAAACTAATTTGCGTTTTTTGATAGCTAAAAACCTCTTACTCTTCTGGCATGAATGTTGCTTTTTGTTGTAATTGAGCCGTTAGTAGTCAATATCACACGCAAAACCAGCAGTTTGTAAACCTAACAAACACATTAAGGGGAAAACAAGAAATACTGTTTTACTCACCTGAAAACTGAAAACAGTGTCCCTTTAAAATCTAAGACAAGCTGTAAGACAAGTTATAAGAAAAGTAGTACATAAACCAAAACAAAACCAAAAAAACAAACTCAAAATTAGTCTGCATGATGATTATACATTCTTCCTGTTGCAGTCTCCTTTTTTTTTTTTTTTTGCATATAGTATGTTCTGAGCATAAAGGCAAGAGAACTCACTTTTTCTCCAACTTTAGCTCCAAGAAATGAGAGTTACTGATAAACCCCAAACAATTCTGGTTCCTGAACAGAATTTCTCAATATTTTTACGTAAAGATCACCTAGCCTTTCGGTAAAAAAAAAGAGTTACATTGTCTATTTGCTTTGTAAATATTTTTTGCAGATTGTGGAAAGAGGGAGACAAGAAAAATACATAAAGTGCTTGGTACCCTCGTGAACCCAATTCTTCAGTTTTCCAGAGCCATAATCTAACTAGACATAGACCTATTCAAAAACAAATGAAGGGTACATCTACACTGTCAAATAACTTTGCACTCAAATTTACCCTTGAACCTTGGTCTCTTTTTTTGAATGAAGCAGTATGGGTAGAATACTGCAGCAGACGTGGTTTTTTCCTCTCCTACACTGTCTTCCAAAAACACCCCAGCAAACTCGTTCTCCTCAAGTACCATCACACGCCCTCATGTCGGACACTAGTCCAAGCAAAACGCACTTTCAGTTTCATGTTAAAAAGACTCCACTCTTGTGAGCTGTGCTGCACTTTGATTTAAAAAAAAAACAAAACAAAACAAAAAAAAAACACACACCAAAAGTGGTTTTTATGTCTTTATGAGCTTACACTTGTGGCCCGGAGGAGATGCACAACCAAGTCCTATACAGTGTGGATGAGTCCAGCCTGTGTGGAAGGAGAAGGGGGGGATGCCCTTGGGCATGCGTGTATGAGAACTCATCTCTACCAGGTTGAGTTCCAGAGCTCTCTGTACAAGGTAGGTGTACTCAACGGTGGAGACCTTCCCAGAATGGGGCAGAAACGCACTGATTATCCTTGCCAGCAGGGAGGGACACTTACCCAACAGCTAAAAGGGCACTGGTGGTGTGTATATGAGGGTGGGGTTTTTTTCTAATTTATTTCATTATTATTTCGAGTAACTACTCTGTAGATCCCTTCCTACTGTCTTAGAAATCACTAACAGTCTGGAAAACTTCAGGGTCACTTTATCTTTTCAGAAATAAGAAGTAGAAGAGCCCTTGGCAAACCAGAGAGCAAAGTGATAGGCTTCACCTCATAACTCTGCCTTATGAGAGCCCATGTTTTGTCTCCCCATACGAGAAGCACTTAGTGAGTCACAGACTAGGGTGACTGGCTGGGACCATCACACAGGGTGTCGGGCTGGGAAAAAGCATGCAGCACAGCATGGCAAATGAGAGATACATGGGCCTACATCTGGATGCTAAAAGGTGAGATCCATGCGTGTAATTCTCAACCTTAGTGCGTAACACTGTGGCAAGTCTAATTACAGACTACAGATTTTGAAATATTTAAGAAATATAACATTAAATCTAACCAAGAAGTGTTTTTAAAGGTACTCTGTTTTGACATCATGTATAAAGGGATCATAGACTGACCTTGTATTCTGTGGTTTTGAGGTTTAATGTTAGTAACTCCCAAGGGAGTATATTTACTGCATTAACACTATTCTGCAGCCACCTGTGAGTTACTGATTAGACAGGATATGTAAGAAACGAAAGGTATCTTTGGGAAAATATGGGAGCAAAAAAGTGTCACTGAAACACTACTGTGTATTCCCTTTGGAAATATTCATTTAAGGCAATAACACTTCTTCAGGAGTGAGCAATGTTTTTCTAATTGCTTGTATCATCTCGTTACCGGTGTTTCACAACAGGTAGTAGATAGATTGTAACTGGCAAATCTCTAAAGACTCCAGACAGAAGCATAAACACACAAGAAAAAAAAATACAATTTCAGTGATTACCTTCCAAGCCTTTAATAAAAGTAGTTAAGGCCTGATTTAAAAGCCTCCCTCCAATGGTAATAGCCTATTTGTCAGATGTTATTATGCAGTGATGATAGTCATTGTGCAGTAAAATGCTTAGCATTTAGCACTAAATGCTGATTTTTTAATTTTTTTCTTCCAGAGGTTTGTATCATGGCAAGCAGTGGAGAGATTGGCCTGAAGATTGGCTATCTAACTCCAAAAGATATCAAACTTTAAAATAAATTTTCCAACTCTATACTTATTTAGCTTTGAAAGGAAAGCTATTGCACATTAACAAATAAGAAATATGACTAAGTGCCAACACAATATAATTCTTAAAATGAAAAGGATTTATATTAATTCTAAATAAATACTGAATTAATGTTTAACCCATTTAAGACTTTATCTTTGAGCTGAAACAGCCTTTTCCTGTTGACTGAAATGGGAATTTCATGAATGGATATATTTCTCTGTAAATTCCAGCCCTTAGGTATGCTATATCATTTACATTATATTTAATTCTTAATTAATTATTATAAAATATATTCAGATATATTTAACAGTGGTGCCATAAAAACAAGCAAAGTATTACAAACCTTTAAAATCTTGATAGAGCCCAGAAGAAAACATCAAGTATTCAAGTTATCTGATCTATTTTTACATTTATATTAGTGTTCAGTCAAGGGGAGTCTAAAAGACTCACTTAGATGTAAACACATTATAGATGTCAGAACTTGAGCAAGAGGAATCTCCTTTTCACTAATCTCAAAAGAGTTGGATCAGGTTCTGCCTTTTAGAATAATACTTTCCGGGTATCTTCTATGGAGTTTTATTACATCACTTGTCAATGAGTCAGACCTTATACTTCGTTCATTTATTTCTCTCCTTTCACAGAATATATGACGTGAAAGTCTGATCACTGGTGAATATGTGTTGGAGGAAAATTACTGCTAGCCCTCTATGAGGAGGCAATGTCACAGTATTTAAAACCTCTGTGTTTTTTTCCCATAAATTTACATTAAATTAGACAGATCATAATCTAATAGTGATGAAAGAAGCAAGACTAAAAATTTAATATTGGAACACAGAAAATGTAATACTTCTTTATTTACCTTTATTTTATTCACAAAAAATTCTTGTGTATGATCTTTATCTAAAACAGCAAATAAATCAATGAAATAGCAATAACTGGAAAGAACTACAGATTATATTTTCCTTAATCAGCTGTTACTGTATAAATAAGATGGATACTTGATATTCAGTGCGTGAAATGCAATAGACACCTCACATCATTTACTTAGTGCAAATCAAAGACTTATTTTGCTTCCAGAAATCCTTACCTACAATAAACAATATGAAGTATGTCCAATTTCCTGTGAAAAGTACCAATATTTTCTGTATGAATGACAAGATATGCACATAATTGAAAATGGATGCCTGTGAAAAATGGGAATGTGATCATTGCATAGAAACAATAAACTGGAAAAGATATTTTTTAAAGAAAAATACTGAACCATGGTTAAAAATCAGTACAGGTCCCCTGTTACACTGTTCTGCAGTAAGGATCCTCTGGGTAAAAATGTTTCATTTTATTTGAGAAAATGCTTTAGAAGTATATTAGATTTATTTACTTACCTCACACAAATTTCTCAAGAATTTACTAGCTTATATTTATCCAAAATGTAAAACACTATTAATATGAGATAAAATGTTTAATGGTTTGATTACTATGAAAAGTAATGATTCATTGTTTTTAACATATTAACCTTAATGGGTTTTCTCTCCATCATTATTTCTAATTTAGTCTTTAGTAATTTGCAGTAACAGATTAGCTTGCTATCAAGGAATAGAAGTGCACACAAACGCCATGTTTAGATTGGCTGCTGAAGGTGCCGAGGCAGTGGTTTGGTGACTTTTCTAGATAAGAAAGGACCTTCTGCTGTTGGACTGATGGCAGACAGTTGTACTCTAACAGACTTACGATCCTATGTGAACATTTTTCCAACAAACTAGGCACCCCCTAAAAACGTTTGCAGGTAAATGCACAGTGCAAAACAGATAATGATTGCCAAAATGTTTTTTATGAGATTGTGTAGAAAATTCCTCAAAATTTCACAATAAATTCCATTTATTTAATTCCATAATAAATTCAGCTTTGCATATAATACTTAAATGTAATACATATCTGGTTTTGTCCTGAACCAGAAAGAAACTGCGTTGCATCACCTCCATATATTTCTTCAACACAAATATTTACTAAAGCTACATATATGATGCTGAATATGTCCACCGCAGGATCCCAAGCCAAGAGGGGCTACACAGGCTTGTGTCCACCCTGCTCCTGGCTATCCCCATCTATAGCAGATTGGTTGCATCAAGACCTTATAGGCTTCAGCTTTGGGTCTCCTGGCTTCAAACTGTGCTTTTGTTGCCATAAGACAAAACTGGGTGAGAAAGAGAGAGACTGGATGTGGTTTTCAGTTCAAAGTGTTTGAAATAATTTGAGGACTGTGTTGCAGCCCAGTAGAGTTGTTTTCTGGAAACACAAAGATGTGAATGTATTGCATAACCAGGGTATGTGATGGCATTTGAAGGTGCAAAGCCTTCTGGGGTAGTATTGAAGGGCAAAACCTGGAGCAATCTCATCCATACTGCTTACTTAGTATGGGTCACTTGCACTTCCTATACTATCCAGGAAAAAAAGGTCTCAGTTTCTTCTAAACTGCCTTTTGCAGGCAATGCTCCTCACTGAATATATATGGATACCACGACTCTAACTTTGCTGGTTAAATTCATCCTGTCCATGTAGGTATTTATAGTTGAGACACTGAAATGCTATTAAGCAACTTCCTTTAAGCACCAGAGTCTGATGATTTGGGACCACTTCTTCTTCAATATTGCCCTTTACTCTCATTGTATGGACAAATGTTCTTAAAAAACATGAGGTGTTTTGAAAAGCTTATAATTTATGTTAAGCACTTAATGGAAATAGGAATTTGAAAATCTGCCTTTAACTCACAAGAGGTCTGCCACAGTTTCATTAACTATAGCATGCTGATAACATTACCCACATACTCACTACATCCAAATATTGCAAGGATTATCTAGATAGTGATTATAAAGCAGCTTGGCCCCAACTGAGAAAAGCATCATTTTTCAGGAAACCCTTTAGGCAGTCACTTAAAACCTTTCCTGACCAAGGGTCACTGAAGTTTGGGAGACTGTCATCAGGATATAACTCTGGTGCTTCCATGTATTTAAGATGAAAGATAGCATCTAATGATTCTTTAGTACAGACAGCAGCATCTGGATTTCTTCTTTGAACTAGATGAAAATATAAACACAAACTCAAATCTGTATATAATCTCTGTCAGTGAATTAAATACTGTTATACTCAAAGTGAAGGAATCCTGTGCTTCCTAAATTCCCATCATCCAAATATGGGATTCAATTTTCATCAAAGATGTTAAATACAAAAATTATTAGTTCTGGAAACATAAATTAGCATATTCTTAATTTCTTTGATGATATAGTATCTTTAGGGAAGATTCCCCTTTTATTTT
The DNA here is from genome assembly GCF_000690835.1 of Fulmarus glacialis. NCBI lineage: Eukaryota > Metazoa > Chordata > Aves > Procellariiformes > Procellariidae > Fulmarus > Fulmarus glacialis. The sequence continues at coordinate 45,690 of NW_009219847.1, forward strand.
TTCTCTCTTGACACACTGTATGTGCTCTATGAATTATTTATTGAAACAATAAAAGGTACAACCTTTAATTTCTTTTCTTCTGGACAAAACCAGTTAATGCACTATATCTCCTGAAGAAAAGCAAATTGCAACACGATGTTGAATTTGTTGTCTCAAGAAACTTGATAGCAGCTCAAATATGTCACACATGAGAATTTTGGAAAAAATTTTGAAAAAAGAATTTTGCATATGTTGAAGTGATTCTCAAAGAAAAAAACAGCTAATGACTGTTCAAAAGGCAGGCTCATTCAGTTCCTGCTTATGCAGTCGTTATTACTAACATTACAGCAACAACACAGTGTTTCATTGCTTTCTAGTACTTGATTTAGTGTCAGCATATAAATCCCGCTATCATCATATCATTACTTACATTTAAACTGATTTTAACAATGTTGCAGATTGCATTGGAAAGCTTGAAAAAGGTGATGCACACTGCACTGAGATAAGACCATCATACATTAGATATAACATTTTTTTACATTTGAGAATGAAAGTTATACCACAGTTTACAGCTATTACTGAATTTCTCATGTTAGAGACTTAAATGATAACAACACCCTCTCAAAATTCTGAAATTGCAGCCTGAGATGTACACAGTATTTCTCAACTTCCTCTCATCCTTTTAGAACTTTTAATTACTTTTCGGTGAAAGCAGAAGCTACCACAGAGACTCAAATACTTTATAATTATAGACACTCTCATGTCTTTTCAAGGCAATCTCAGGCCATTTGCAGTTTATTCCCATGACTCTCACAGACATTTCTGCGGCAAGTTTATGTATAAAAACTGTAAAAGCTATTGATGAAGTAATAGTTTTTGCCAGTATTATACTACATACTACGCTTTTCCTGAATCACTGAGTGAGAGCAACCCTCATTCTCAGCTATCCAAGATTGATGTCCAAATACTCAGAGTGGTCTCTTTTTTAAAACTTCATGTAATTCCCTCAAATGCTTTTGAACCATATTGCCTGTTGGGACATAGATTTATTCACTTAGATCCTTTAACTATTACACATGGGGGGAAAAAAAAAATTGGTTTTACTACACTGGCTAAGAATCCAGCTGAAAAGACTGAAGCTGCATTTCCTCTCTTAAAGCTGCATATTTGCTCTCTTAAAATTAAAAGCTTAAGTTTAGCAGCCCTTGTGACTGAATAGGCATCCATGTTAAGCAGCACACAGCATGAAGAAAGCCACAAACATACCGCTCTACCAGTCTGAAAGATATTTTCTTGTACTGGGTAAAAATATAGTTTCCAAATTCTTTTAGGCCCTTTGGCTTCCTTATCAAGTGTGTATGTATTGTGGCCCCTTCAATACAGAGAAAAAATACGATGTCAGAAGACAATGGATTTTAGTCCCTACTCTCATGGTTTGAATTCTAAGTGATAATCTAAAAATACATGATTGATTCACCGAGACCTGTCTCCATTCTACAACTGTTAACCAATATCAGCAAGATTGTATTTTAGAAATAATATTAGGCTCCACTAAGCTTTGGGCAGCCATAAATTCAGGCTACTTGAGTCCTTTAAGCACAGTAGAATCAGATATTTCATCCCTCTGATACCATTAAACTTAAAATTATTTTGGTTATCATCAGAAGTATTCATCATTTATCAGTATATATCATCATTTCAGAGGTATTGATTTCAAAAACCTCATATAATAATAGTGTATTACTTATATTATTTTTCTATTAATTCATATTGGTGGTACCTGAATACTTTGCAAACACAATAAAATTTATCCTGGCAGCACACACAACTTTCATCCCAACAAATGCCCAAAGGCTATCTACAAGCCTAATTTTTTTTTTTAAATATATAAACTGGACATCAGATAGGACATGGAATTAACACTGACTTAAGATCATGAATTGTGGATCTCCCTTGTATAGAAATCAGATGCATGTGTTTATCTTCCCAATCTTATTTGCAACATGTACCACTAATAAAATCTTGTTGGCTCATCAGAAAGAAGCAACTTGTATCTAAAAGTGTTTTGAGACACCCCTGCTTCACATCAATAGATAACAATGAGAAACTAAACCTCAGTTCAACTGATTTATTAATTCTTAAATATAGCTGTCTTCCCACTCCTTTTCAGCCCCTAGACACAGATAGCCATGGTTGCTCTTACACTGTGGGATGCCCCACAGTGCAAATTTACATCCTGGCTGTATCTCTTACCATGTTCTGGTTTCCATTGGAAGGAAACTCTGGCATGGAAGTCACAGTGCTCTTCAGCTGTTTTCCTGATCTGGAAGAACAGGCACACTATGGAATATAAATGCCGCACAGTCTAATTTCAGCCGTTGGTACAAAGTCAAGCGCCAATTATATGCAGAAGACACGCAGTGCTACCTAATTTTCACTACATCTTATTACTATAATTGTAATATTAGAGTGCTGGGAGAGGGTTACCTCTTGAATGAAACAGCTGGATGAAGATTCAGCTGCGACCAAAGCTGAATCCAGTCAGCTCAGCAATATTTCTACCATCTATATTCAGGTTGGCAATATCTCTGCTATCTGTTACCTGACAAAAGGCTCTGACCTATCTTGATGGAAAATTATCTGGGCTCATTTATTTATCACTGCTCAGCCAGAGAGTGCCAATGACATTTAGGAAACAGTGACACCTTCAGTGTTTTGGTATTCTCAACTGAGATAGATAGAGTGTTTCAGCCCATCAGACCTGCCCTGCAGTAACCAGTGCATTCTCATAGAATTAATAATTAAATTCAGTGCCTCTAAATGCTTCGTGTAAATAGGCTAGGAATTTCAGTATGGAAAAAATGTGGGAAAATATGATGGAAGTATGATAGGAGTCAATAAAGTCATGCATGGTGCAAAGAGGTAAGTAGGGATTGACTGTTCATTCTTTCTCTGAATGAAAGCACCACAGGCTATCAAACAAAGCCAGGTGTGACATTCAAAAGAAAAAAAGGTGGATCTTCACTCACTGTGTAAGTAACCTGTGGGACCTCCTGCCACAAGACGTTGCAAATGCTAAAAGGGTTTTTTAATTCAAGTGGAGACTATACAAGTTAATGGAAGAAATTTTCATCAGCAGTTATTAACTGTAAACACATCAGCATTTCTTTTTCAGAAATTCCTTGTATTGCAAGTTTCTAAAGACTGCAAGAGTATGCCGAGAAAGTTTAACCATGTTTGTTCCATTCCTATACACTTTCCTAGATATTCACATTTGGTTAATATTGGAAAGATGATGCAGGATCTTTTGGTGTGACCTCCTACAGTAATTCTATCTTGATCATGTCTTCTTTATCATGAAAGCACTCCATAACCATGACCACAAATATTTGAATTCTGTGTTAATGAAAGAAGGCTAGTGGATGAATTTGAGCAGTAGATAGTCCCTTTATCTGTTCTTTTCTAACGTCAGTCCCTGGCTTTGGGCTCATTTCCTATGTAACAAATTTCTGGGCAAGGGCAATTTGAAGGAGTCAGAGTTAGGGAATGAAATCTGCTAACTGTCTACAAGGTATGCTGCAGCCCTGGGAAGTGTAGACATAACCCAGCTGGTGCCCCTTGGCCTTAGGGCCATGGATTTGTTTCTGACCCTTACTGTTTAGCAAAATAGTTAGAGCCACCTCTAAATAATGCCCTCAAGACCAGATTTACATACCTTTTCTGTAGTAAACCTACAGAAGAACCATCAAAGTTTGTCATCTCTAGCACGTACAACCCTGCATGTCAAAGCATGCTTGAAATATCTGTACCTCCCATGAAAACTTCCATGTTTTATTTGCTCCAGAAACTGTTCTGTCCTAGTGTTATCCGAAAATAATAGCAGACAACTTCAATGTTGTGGCAGATCTGAACTCTCTGACAAGAAAATGGTTTTCATAAGGGGTAGCCCAAGACTGGGAAATTATTCAATCAAAAACTGACAGTTACGAATGTTGGTGCCATCTGTTTTTGAAGTAAAAGTTACTTTTTTCTACCTTTCATACCCTTTCTTCTATTCCACACATCTACCAGGTTGAAATACTGTACTACACACATTTCTTCCTTACAGGGATGGGCAAGAATAAACACTAACATTAGTGTCGTGGTTTAACCCCAGACAGCAATTAAGCCCCACACAGCCACTTGCTCATTCCACCCCGATGGGATGGGGGAGAGAATTGGAAGGGTAAAAGTGAGAAAACTCATGGGTTGAGGTAAAGACAGTTTAATAGGTAAAGCAAAAGCCACATGCACAAGCAAAGCAAAACAAGGAATTAATTCACTACTTCCCATCAGCAGGCAGGTGTTCAGCCATCTCCAGGAAAGCAGGGCTCCATCACGCATAACGGTTACTTGGGAAGACAAACGCCATCACTCCAAACATCCCCCCCTTCCTTCTTCTTCCCCCAGCCTTGTATGCTGAGCATGACATCATATGGTACGGAATACCCCATTGGCCAGTTGGGTTAGCTGTCCTGGCTATGCTCCCTCCAAGCTTCTTGTGCACCTGGCAGAGCACTGGAAGCTAAAAAGTCCTTGGCTATGTATACACTACTTAGCAACAACTAAAACATCAGTGTGTTATCAACATTATTCTCATACTAAATCCAAAACACAGCACTATACCAGCTACCAGGAAGAAAATTAACTCCATCCCAGCTGAAACCAGGACAATTAGTCACATTGCTTAACCCAAGACTGAAAGGCACTCAGATGTGTGTGCAGTATAAGAATGTATACATTGTGCAGCAGAATTTTGCAAAAAAAGGAAGTGAGGTGCAGACAGAATAAGTGGCCTCCAAAAGTCATAATGGAAGTTTCTGTAAAATCAAGAAATAAAACTTAGACCTTCTGGTCCAATGTTTTTATCATGAGATCATCACAAAAGGAAAGTCATCTGTGATTAACACTGCATGCTCTATTCCCAGCTGTACCATATTCTTGGGACAGTAGCTATCAACTGTGACAAAGCAACTTAAGATCCCCTTTTTACAGCAATAAGCCAACCTTTCATAGACATAAAGCTGAATCAAGATCTTGATTGCCAGTCCACCTGTATTTAATAGCTCCACAGAGAAAATTTACAAACGTTACTATCTTGAGACCCCCTTTGTTTGTATCATTTTTATTATAGCCCTGTCCCTAAGATTTAAAGTGTTCTGCACCACTGAGGAAAACTGATGCTACATGTTTAGTGCACATGCATAAGTTTAACCTCGCAGATGAAGTTTTTCCAATGTAATTTTCCAGATGTCAGAAGTGCAAGTGCAATCTAACCATTAAAGTCAAAATTTAAAATAAGGAGTCCTGTGTTCCAGCTCTGTCCTTAATCTCCAGTTTTTTAAGTAGGAATAATTCTTCCTCACCTCTTGAGAGCATTACAAGAACAAATACTATTTGTAAAGTAGATGGAGATCTGTGAAAGAAAGTCACTATATGGGTTGAAAATGTTACTAGGGTATCTCCTATTTAGTCAAGCTAGGGCTTGTCCGCACAAGGAGACTATTTTGTGCTGAGCTGTGGTACTCTAGTCAGAATGGAACAAATGTTCCACAATCATTTCTACAGCTAGATTGCTCAATGTAAATTTAGTACTGCATAGGACTACTTTCTCCACAATATTCTGTACAGGTATTTTGGGGGCCTCAGACTGAGGTTCAGATACTGGTAATATAGGTGTTTACATCCAAGCTAGACACCCTACTTTTTCCTTCTTGGTCAATGGAAAAGAATGGGCACTTTTGAGACACAATCTGTGTGATCCTTTTAATCACATCTAAGTTAGAGTGAGATGAATCAGTCATCCTGAGTGCTTTCCTGTGAAAGGAATACAGATAAACTACTCAGATACTGACATTTGCACTGGCAATGTCCATATTTCTCAGATTAATTCTACCTTTCACTGTGTGTATTAATGGACCACAGTCCTCCAGTGGCAAGTTGAAGGCTCAAATTTTGACTGTTCTTTGCTTCCTGCTCCACTATACATCCTTCTCTGTTCTTTTTGATATAGATCCTCATTTTTATCTTCCAGTAGGGAAATTGAGACTTGTGGCAAAATATTTCCCATCTTAAGGCAGGTCAGTGTGTATCAGTTTGGACAAAGACCTTTGGCAGTGGTACCAATAGTTGCCTGATAGCAGCAAGAAGATGAGAAGTGATATACAGATCAGCAGCTTGTGAAGTTGTGTACAAGGATCAGGCTGTGATTCAACCACAGCGGTAAATGAAGCTTTAGCACTCCTGGTGCTGGATAAAACATTCCACCCCAGCAAGCATTGGTTTGATATCAACTCTTTTTCTAATCATTTGAACACAGAACTATGGCCTCAGTTCAAAACTTTTTATGGGCTCATTTCTAGGACAGAAAGATTGATCTGTGGCAATGGATGTAGAATATCAAGAAAACAAATACCATTTTTCTGGAGCTCTGTGCAGATTTCATTTCAGAACTGCAGGTCAGCATGAAACCTTCTCTACGTATTTATAAAACTGTGGCCATCATATACCATTCCACACTGTCCTCCACGGTATTCTCCTAGAGAAGCTGGCGGCTCACGGTTTAGACAGGTACACTCTTTGCTGGGTAAAAAACTGGCTGGACGGCCGAGCCCAGAGAGTCGTGGGGAACGGAGTTCAATCCAGTTGGCGGCCGGTCACGAGCGGTGTTCCCCAGGGCTCAGTTTTGGGGCCGGTCCTGTTCAATATCTTTATCAATGATCTGAATGAGGGGATCGAGTGCTCCCTCAGTAAGTTTGCAGACGACACCAAGTTGGGCGGGAGTGTCGATCTGCTGGAGGGTAGGAAGGCTCTGCAGAGGGACCTGGACAGGCTGGATCGATGGGCCGAGGCCAGCTGTATGAGGTTCAACAAGGCCAAGTGCCGGGTCCTGCACTTGGGCCACAACAACCCCATGCAGCGCTACAGGCTTGGGGAAGAGTGGCTGGAAAGCTGCCCAGAGGAAAAGGACCTGGGGGTGCTGGTTGACAGCCGGCTGAACATGAGCCGGCAGTGTGCCCAGGTGGCCAAGAAGGCCAATGCCATCCTGGCCTGTATCAGCAATAGTGTGGCCAATAGGGAAGTGATCGTGCCCCTGTAGTCAGCACTGGTGAGGCCGCACCTCGAATCCTGTGTTCGGTTTTGGGCCCCTCACTCCAAGAAGGACATTGAGGTGCTGGAGTGTGTCCAGAGAAGGGCAACGAAGCTGGTGAAGGGTCTAGAGAACAAGTGTTATGAGGAGTGGCTGAGGGAACTGGGGCTGTTTAACCTGGAGAAGAGGAGGCTGAGGGGAGACCTCATCGCGCTCTACAACCACCTGAAAGGAGGTTGTAGCGAGGTGGGGGTCGGTCTCTTCTGCCAAGTAACAAGCAATAGGATGAGAGGAAATGGCCTCAAGTTGCACCAAGGGAGGTTTAGATTGGACATCAGGAAAAACTTCTTTACTGAAAGAGTGGTGAGGCCTTGGAACAGGCTGCCCAGGGAAGTGGTAGAGTCACCATCCCTGGAAGTATTTAAAAGACGTGTAGATGAGGCGCTTAGGGCCATGGTTTAGTGGGTATGGTGGTGTTGGGTTAACGGTTGGACTTGATGATCTTAGAGGTCTTTTCCAACCTTAATGATTCTATGATTCTATGATTCTATGATTAGGAATATCACTGTAACATCAAATCTAAACTACCAGGAGTAATTAACACATTATCCAGTCCTGATTGTCTGCATAGATTTTAAAGTTTATAATTTCTCAGAGGCTGTGGATAACTTTGCATTCTCACATTACACAGGACAACAGACAGAACCCACGTGCTTATTTCTACTGCCTCTCTTCATTCAAAAGTTGGTTGACCATGTTGGCAATTTCACCAGTGTTATTCAAAGTTTGTTATGAAAGGATTCAGAATGTCAGTTGACACCTCTTTAATTTAACTTTAGAAGTATATTTGTTTCCAGACATTATGGATTTTAGTGCTGTTCAAATTCCCTCACAATTTTGGATAATCCAGTTTCTTCTCTGCTTACTTGACCTATGAAGCCTTTAATTAAACACTAGTTAGTCATTGGTTATGACTAATTTACTCTGACTTCAGCTCTGTAGACCACTAATCACCTAACATCCTTCTATAACCAATAAGGAATAACATCCCAGGCTAAAATAGATATCCAGGTGGGATGAATTACCCTCTGCAATACTAATTCCAGTTTAACTTTATGAATTTCCACTCGGATTACAGAAAGAAAGTCTTTATCTCTTGCCTAAACTGGCACCAAATGACTGAAAAGGGTGCATTTAGGAGACTAAGGGGAAGCTCTGCCGCCTCGTGCTGAATATTACTTGCTTTGTGCCATGACTGTACATCACGTACTCCAAAATACCCAAGGGGAAAAGAGAAAGAGCTTCCCTGTGAACCCTGGAAGATGCAGTAGGGGAGGTTCTTAAAATGCAGTAAGAAGTCAAAAAAACTTCTTTCCCTCCAAATGAGAGATATCAAAGGCACTGACTCAGAGATGCCCAGTGTTCCTATTCTGAGGACTAGAGTTATTTTCGCAATTTTAAACTTACACTTTATTCAGCTGGCTATGAGGTTTCCTTGCATTATATTTTATGATATATTTCATATAAATTCCATGTGATAGCTCATGAACAACTTCATAGATATTTGTAAGAAATGTCACAAATAATTTTATGTCAACAAACTGCTTTCATGTTTAAGAACTGGGATGGCTTGCGTGACTGGAGTGCTGCAATGGAAGGATACAAGATGTTTAGGAAGGACAGGCCAGGAAGATGAGGAGGTAGAGTAGCCTGGGTTACTGGTGGACAGTAATTTGAACATGAGCCAGCAATGTGCCCTTGCAACAAAGGCTATCCTGGGCTGCATTAGGCAAAGTGTCATGGTTTAACGTGGCAGGCAGCCAAATACCACGCAGCCGCTCACTCACTCCCCTCCCCCCGCAGTGGGACGGGGAGAGAATTGGAAGGGTGAGAGTGAGAAAAACTCGTGGGTTGAGATAAAGACAGTTTAATAAAACAGAAAAGGGAGAATAATAATGATAATGATAGAGTATACAAAATGAGTGATGCACAATGCAATTGCTCACCACCCGCACTGACCAATAACCAAGTAGCGATCGGTACTTCCTGGAACACGCCTACTATTCATATACTGAGCGTGACATCACATGGTATGGAATACCCTATTGGCCAGCTGAGCTGGCTGTCCTGATCATGTTCCCTCCCATCTTGTGTACCTAGCTCAGTCAGTAGGCCTGGGAGCTGTCCTTGGACTAGGAGGACACTTAGCAACAACTGAAAACATCACTGTGTTATCAACATTCTCCTCATACTAAATCCAAAACACAGCACTAGCAAGAAATTTAACCCTATCCCAGCCGAAACCAGGACACAAAGCATTGCCAGCAGGTAGAAGGAAGTAATTCTTTCCCTTTATTCAGCACTGGTGAGGCCACACCTGGGGTGCTGTGTCCTCTTATGGGCTCCCCAGTACAAGAGACATGGACATACTGAAGACAATCTAATGAAGGGCAGCAAAGATGATTAAGAGTATGGAGTATTTCTCCTGTGAAGAAAGGCTGAGAGGGCTGCGAGTGTATAGCCTAGAGGAGAGAAGGCTCAGGGGAGGGCTTTTCAATGTACATAAATACCTGCAGGGAGAGTGCGAAGAGAATGGAGTCAAGGTCTTTTCAGTGGTGACCAGTGGCAGGACCAGGGGCAATGGGCACAAACTGAAACACAGGACGTTCCCTCTGAACATCAGGAAACACTTTTTCACTGTGAGGGTGACTGAACACTGGCACAGGTTGCCCAGGGAGGCTGTAGAGTCTCCATCATTGGAGACATTCAAAAATCATCTGAACTTGGTTCTGGCCAACCTGTTCTAGGTGATCCTGCTTGAGCAGAAGCTTTGAGACAGATGACCTCCAGAGGTCCCTTCCAACCTCACCTATTCTGTGATTCTGTGAACAGTTCTTCTGGAACTTTCCATGAATGGGTATTTTGTTTCACATGGTATTGTTCTGGTTTACACTGGGATAGAGTTAATTTTCTTCCTAGTGCTTTGTTTTGGACTGATGTTTTTAGTTGTTGCTAAGTAGTCTATAGTCAAGGACTTTTCAGCTTCCCATGCTCTGCCAGGTGCACAAAAAGCTGGGAGGGAGCATAACCAGGACAGCTAACCAAACTGGCCAGTGCGGTATTCGATACCATATGACATCATGCTCGGTATATAAATAGGAGGCGTGGTCCAGGAAGTAGCGATTGCTGCTTGATATCAGTCAACGGGTGGTGAGCAACTGCATTGTGCATC
>NW_009219848.1:0-23326 GCF_000690835.1 Fulmarus glacialis
ACCTACAAACACAACACCTGTGAGTTACCGAACTTCTAAACAACAAATCTTAACAAACTATATCCACTACATCAATTTGAGACTTATGATATTACTCCCTATCATCAATTCACAAGGGAACACTTAAATCCACAAGAGAGCAATCCAAAATGAGATCACTCATTAGACCACATCTAGATTCTGCATCTAGTTTTGGCCCCACTGGTGCAAGAAACACATCAATAAACTGGAGCAAGTTCAGCAGAGGGCCATGAAGATGATGAAGGCTGGAGCACTTGACCTGCAAGGAGAGGCTGGGGAAGCTGGACTTGTTCAGCCTAGAGCAGAGACAGCTTCAGGTGGACCTTACAGCAGCACTCCAGTTTCTACAAGCTGTATACTTGGCATCTCTCTCATCAAGATAACAGTGATAATTTTTCAACAAAATTAGGGGGACAGTACAGTACTTGAGATGCCTAATTATTCTACTGTATTTCTTTCTAGTCTCTGCCTAAAAGTGTCCAGCGGGCAGAAATTTACTGCTGGATTATAAATACTAAAGATGCAGAACTAAAAGACTAAGACTGAACTCTGTTTGCTGTTCAGAAGGAAAGGAGGCTCCAGACAGCCTCATAGTACAGGAATTACAATTTGAGCCACAAATCTCTATACTTTGTTGGCTGCAGGTAAAACTGTTGTATGGCTTGGCTGAATACACAGTTGCTTGGACTGAACTTATATAAAACCAGGCAAATTATGCAAGATGTGCCCTAGAATATGTAGTCTTCTTGACCTGACAGATGTTGAGATTGGTTTGATATAAGTGAAGACCACATTCAAGACAGAAGCAAATCAAGGAGTAAGGACGGGCACACCTTTCCTTTCTCCACTGCCTCTAGAAAAGATCTCAGCTGTATCGGCATCTCCACTTGGCACCAAACATACCACAGAATCACAGCATGGCAGAGGTGGGAAAGGACCTCTCAGGCTGCTCAGGACACCAAGGCAGGTTTTGAATATCTCCAAGGATGGAGACTACAGTAAATTTCAGTGCTTGCCACCATCTAGTCAGTCTATAAGCCTCAGGTGGGCTCACAGTGCTGGGATTCCAGAGGCAGCATTTTGCATCAGTGCCCCACCGAAACACGGAGGATGGGACTCTGCCAGCCCAAATGAGCCAGCTGCAGCTTGCAAAGCCAGGGTCTACTCACTGTGAATAAGATCATGAAGTTTTACAAGGAAAGAAAGCTAAAAAAAAAAAAAAAAAATCTTTGCATTCTGCTCCATTCTCCCTGTGGGCAAATGTTAAATCAATACCTTAATTAGCTGTAATATGTGACTTGCTCTTACTTCCGCTCAAAATAATTGCTTAATTTCCTTATCACAGGCAGTGAGGGAGGAGGGCTGGCAGAGCCAGCTCTTTGTATAAGGATGGGTAACTTACACTGTGAGTAAAGATAGTTTGATTACTTTGACCTTTCATCATTATAACTTTGTTAATATTGTAATTAGAATACGTGCTTCATTTAACCAAGTATATGATAAAAAATAATTCCTTCAGGGGTATTTTTGTACATCAGAGATGATTAGGAATTCAGTGAATGAATGATTTTCCATTTTCTTCCCTGTATCCTCTTTTTTCAATGTATTTTAACTTCAACTCATGAGAACTATACAGTTAGGCCAAACCTCAAATTACTGCATCCTCTTGCTTGGCAGATTGAAAGATATCACTGGGATCATTTAGCCTAACTCCCTGGGATCATCATTTGGGACAGATAAGCCACTAACACTTAAAAAAGGTGTGAAGGAAGAGGATGAATCAGGGCATGAAAAAAGTGCTCCACTGGTTGAGTAAGGGAGGCAAATCCAGTACAATAACTGAAGGAGCCTGAGATATGCCAAGATAAATTTAGGAGTATCTTGGCCACTTGTCTAAAAATAAAAAAATCACCTTCTGAAATAATCTTTTAATCAGTGCTGGAGATTTGCTTTTCAGTACATTCATCAGGGTAAAGATTCGGCTGAATGTTCAGAAATTCTCTTGATTCCCCATCCAATGTATTACATTACCTCCTGCATGCAAAAAGCTAAAGTAAGGAACCCACTGCTAGCTGCTTGTCCCAAGCCTTCTTTCCTAAACATGTACTTCCACAAAATTGTCTACGTATGTGGAAATGCAAATTGGAGTTGAATAGATATCATATTGTCTGTGTTCTAAGAGAGGACCTCTTCCCTGCAGAGCCTTGAACTGAGAGTGATGTCCCGTAAGTAGCACAGGTTTTCTTAAAGACCAAACCATTTAGTAAGAAATTAGGTGCTTGCAAAGGCAGACTCCAGACCCTACAGTGATGACAACTGCATGGTCTCGGGGTGCTCAGGCCTTGTAGGGTGAGCAATACCTGAAGACTGTAAGAGGAGCGTGCTGACTGCTGCAGTGGTCCCAGTCCTCTTCTGGCACACAACAGGCACACAGAGGCCAAGGGATGGCCCTGAAGCAGCTGGGTCAGTAATAGTCACGCTCTTACAGAAACGGATATTGCCTATAGCGAGGGAGACGGGAAGTTTCTCCCTCTGAATGGACCACTAGTGTGATCCAAGGAGTGTTAGTGGGAGCCAAGCCAATTTGCATTTATTTGAAATGAAGGTGATTGATAATTTACTTTGGAATTGCCTATAGGATTATCTACAGGTGCGTAACAGTACTGTGCAGTATGATTACATAAAGAAAGGTACCTGAGCCTCTAGGGTTTTGATCACACCTCAGTTTTCCTCAGTAGCTAAATCCAAAATCCCCTTGTTTTTCTTGGTTCCTTTATTTAGTTAGTTAATTTGTTTCTTCAAATTTATAGACAAATAATAAAGCTGTCTTGATGGTGCTCTAGGCACTTTGACTGTACATTAAAAATAGAACGCATGAGTGCAGCAAACAGACACAGCAACCTCGCAAAACACAGACTGATATCACAAATCCTGATAACTATTCTCTTCCCAAAAGCCAGAAAAAGATAAAGGTTTTTCATATGTCCTGTTTCAAATCAGGAGTTGAAGTGATTTGGTAAGTTTTCAGACCTACTTAGACAATGCAAGTGTACAAAGCCCAGAAGGAATCTGTAAAACATCAACTATAGAAAAAGTGCACAAAAGATAAACTTTGAAGTGGGAAAGTATTCACATTTTAGGGACATTCATATTGGCATATTATTTGAGACATTCTGACCAACAGTTTCCCACAGAAAATTGTAGAGCAAAATATTTTTTGTAGGAAAACACTTTTTTTCATTTTGAAATTTGTCACTAGGAAATGGTTTTTTACATTTTTTTATTTAATATGTTCTTTCAAAATTGATAGTTTTATTTTTATTTAATTTTTAAATTTTCTTCTCTCTCATCTCCTGTTTCCCTCTTCTTTTCTTGCCAGTAAATCAAGGAATTTCAGGAAAACAGGGCTTAAGAAGCCACCTGGGTTTTACTGTTCTTCCAAAGGAAGAAATACCTAACCTAAACCCCCACCTGACAAATGACTATGTAACCTGTTTTTGAAGGCCTCCACATTCATGTTACCTGCAAGGTAAGCAGCACGTGCTCTCAGTTTCACGCTATGAAAGCACCAGCCCGGTGAGCTATAACAGAGCCCTTGCATCGTTTCAGACACGTTGAATTGCAAAGAAAGATGTCATATAAGATCATGATTATGCCTTGGGCTGTGGGGGATCAGAGTAGACTCAGGACCAAGAGTTGTGAAGTGCAGACAGTGTCCATCTGCTCTAAACAAGGTTTGTCCTCAACAGTAAGGAAGCAAACCATTGTGCATGCTTGTCCTCAGACCCAGAGATCGGTACTTGTTGCCTGTTTAGCAGAATAGATATAAACTCTGTGTTCCTCTGCCAGCTAGTGAAGATTCCCCACTATCATAAGAGTTGTGTTTTGGTTAATTGTGCTTGTTTCTCACAAAGTTTCATCCACATTCTTCATTTGGTGGCCCACTCTTGTGTTGTATGTATTTTTTTCCTTTTCATCCCTACCCAGAGATTTTCAGCACTACTCACCTCCTACTACATTCAAGACCTCAGATCTAGCCTACATCTTTGAAATGCAAGGAACCTTTCCTTCCTTTTCTCCAGGCACAGACTATACCCTTTTATATTAATATGCCAATTACGTGAATTTACTCACCAAATAAATTAAATCACATTCTGGTCATCTGCATGAATAATTTCAGGTTCTCAGATGTATTTCCTGTGGTTTTTATCTTATATTCAGAAATCTAAAATGTTTGGCTACAAACCCTATAGGGAGTACATACCTCTTCTAGCTTCTTGGCCTTTGTCCAAGTCAGCAGGCCAGCATTGTTTATACTCATTTGTAGTCCACTGTTCCATACTAGTCTCGGTCTTGAATTAAAACTCTCCTCAATAGATTTGCAAAGCAATCTTCAAAGTTTCTTTTCCTCTTTTATGTGTTTTGGACTCTGTCATCAGTCAATGAATGACTCATTAAATATTCTTGGATGAAGCAGTGAAAGCCCTCCTGAAAACCCAGTGAAAGCCCTGACTGCACCATCTGCTCAGCCATACATTTGTCTACCGGATGCATCTTTGTCTCTTCACTGGAGGGACATGTGGAAGTCCGCAGTCCTTCACTTTTCCTTCCAGTATCTCGCAGTCATTTTGGATCAGTGTAGGATCATTAGCAGGGCTCACATGACTGAGCAGAACCATGCTTTGGCCAGCGGTCTGGATGTGCCTCAGCAACCTTCAGCAATATTTCACTTCCCAGGTACCCTCTGGCACATCTCAAGGAGTCTCTGGGCAGAGGCTGTCACCTACCGTCCTCACATGGGATTTTGTAGTCATTGCAGTTTTTTGTTTTTCGCTGGAAATGTTGAAACCCTGAATCTCCCGCCCTTTCTGGTGTGCGGTTTCTGCTCCACCACAAGTGGAGATGGACACGCATTTCAGAGCTGTGCTTGTGCACGCTCTCAGTGGGTATCTGGAGCAGGTTCCCTTTCCCTGCAGCGGTTAATTCTTCCTCTGCTGCCAGCCCTGCTGCAGACCCTGCAGCTGCACACTTCTCCGTCCTTGAAGACCTGGAATTCATGCTGTGCAGCATGCGGCCCTGACTGCACACACAGGGGATGTCAGATTTGCTATTGTTACACAATCCGTTCAGATCCTTGCTGATTCCCCTTGAATTCCCATCTTTAAACTCCAGGATCCCCTCTTGCTTGGTTTCCTGTTCCCTGGGCTGCTGCCATTCAGTCCTGCTTGCCTTGCAGAGTCCCAGTCCCTTGCTTAGTGGTGTTAAGTAAATCAAAGATCCTTGATCCCAAATTCCCAAGCTGTAAACACGCTCACTTAGGTCTCTGCTCCTTCTGGAGTGTGGGCTACCCAGCTGAGCTCACTTTCAACCTGCCCTGGAAGCTGTGCCTGAGTGTGTGAAGAAACAGATGATATATAAATGGATATTTTCTCCTCTTCTTCTTTATTTTACTACCATGTTATTTTTGAAAATTGTCAACTTTGGGGGGAAAAAAAAAAAAAAGACTCTGGCCAAAAAGTAAAATTAAGCAGGTTTTTGCATTTTGTAACTTTGAAAAATCTGGAAAGTTTTCAAAGCTGAAAGTGGAACTGAAGACAAAGAAAGACAATAATACTTGATATTTGTGATTTTTCTCCCTTCCTATACCTGTTCCACCCATCTTTTTTTTTTTTTTTTTTGCTGCTTTTCTTTTCCAGAATTGGCCACTTAAATGAACAATGTACTTTTTAAGATGGAATAGAGCTAGACCATCGCACTTCAGTATCCACAAAATGGACATCAGAAAGAAATACGATCACTTCATGCTACATCACCTTTTTTCAGCTCTCATCAATACTAATACCTTCCTGACTTCTCAGTAACCAACATCAGCCACTGCAGTTCAGAGCAGTGACATTGTGCACTCCCAAGAAATTCCCCCAAACAAAGAGGCACTTGCAAAATGCAGTCGTGCAAACGCTTGCAAAATATCCCCCTCTGAGGGCTTCAAGACATAGCTCCGTGTAAAGCACATTACAGTGACTAATCGAGGCAGAAACAGCATGGATTGCAGCTGGTGGTCAGACACCTCCTTGGCAGTGAGAAAGTACCGTGCCTTCATGTGAACCCTGGGGTTGCCCAGGGCAGCCAGATGACTTTCGGCCATCTGCTCCCTGCAGGAAGAATACTTGTTACTGTCTGCCAGGGAGAGCATCTCCCCAAAGGCAGGCAGCTGGCCATGGGAGCCCCACACGGCACTGCTCACACGCATCGGCTCTGGGGACATCTTCTCACTCCACTGACTCACAGCCACCACAGAAGCGGTGCACCCTCACTTCTCCTCTTTCACCCCAGTTCACCTTGTTCCCCAGTATCATGGAAGAAAATGAGGACAAGCTTCATTGGAAAGGCATAAGGTTTTTAAAATTATATTTACAAGGTTTGGAAAAAATCACCTATAAGAAGACATCATAAAGCATGATTATAAAGCAAAACTGATGTTTTCCTAGATCCTTGAGTGCCCTATCTTTTCTTTCACTCATGCCACACACATCAGCTCAGGCTAAGTAGTCCCATTGTTGGAGCAAATCTGGTAGTAACAATTGGATTAGGTAATACTGATTATTTTTCCTAAATTTGTTTCTCACCATTATAGCAAAATTTTTACAAAAAGGATTATAGACAAGAGGTAGAGATAAGGATCTGGCAGAATCTGTGGTATCCAAAAGCTTTTGGTTTTGGTACCACAATTCTCCAATTTGGAGAATGATTTGAGAAAGCTTACTTTAAGCATGGCTTTTGCACGCTTTTCTATTGCGTTTTCATTTTCTAAGTGTGTCTTAATCTAATGGTTAGGTCTCAATTCTTACGAGCTAGATACAAAATTTTTATTTATGTTAGCATTTATTACTGTTTTTCTGCAGCTTTATTATTAGTACCCTTTATCTTGCATTTCATTACTAACCAAAACCAAGTCTAGTAAAGAATTAAAACACACTAAGAAAAATAATCACGTTTATATTCTAACCAATAAATAAGACCTCCATAAACTTTCTAAGCAGTAAGATAACTACTGTATGTCAGCATATCTGCCATGCAACTCCCTCATACAAAGCAACTTTCTTAGCCCTAATTTTTCCCAGTTTGCATTTCCAAAAAGCTAAACTCCTCAGTAAACACCCATTTGTCATAAGTGACCAGCTGAAGTTCTCAATGAATTCCAACCTTTTTTCCCCTGAAAGTACTAGACTTGGCTTCCTGCTTTTATCTGTTATGACTCTAATATAATTTCTTAAAATCGAGTCTTAACATGTTTTAAGAGAGATCTCATATCACATCTGTTGACATAGAATTTGAAGCAATCTCAGACCAGGAACTGGGCACTGCTGGCAGCTTTAGGGGGTTGAGGTTCACCACAGGGCAATGGTTCACTGCTATCATAGGATTACCAGGCAAGAGCTGAAAATCACAGAGCTCCTAGGTTGTAAAGCCTAACTAATCAAATGTAAGCACTTCTCTTGTTGTATCTCCTCAATTTTATGAGTGTCTCTTCTCTCTTTATGAGACTGAACAACGACCATATAACCCATCGTCCCTGATACATAACAGCATTGAAGAGCTCCAGAGAAACCCCAATGAAGAAAAGCTGTGCTTTTTTTATTTCAAGAATTTTATATTTCTATTGCTTCCTGCATGTGGTTTTAATGGACTAGAAAGTATCTGTTAAGTAATTGTTACTTTGCCAACAGTTCCTCTAAATTATTACAGGATCCTAGGTCTACCGAACAGGAGGAGGGACACAAGTTAGTATCCTTTTTATTTCCAAAATCAAAGCTATTGCCTTCCATGCTAAAGAAGACATGGAAGAAGTACCAAAGAATGACAAAACAAAACGAGTTTCAGCTTGCATCCACTTCATGTTAGGGAAACTTCCAAAGGAAGTCCCTTTTGAAATGCCTTTTGTAACTTATTTTATATACACTATATTTTGACTTCCCGAGGTTTTCCAAAATATATTTGTTGAACAATATATTTAAAGATTCTGGAGTACTAAATTCTCATAGAAAAAGCAAATAATTAACTTATACTTCATTGCCAAATCTTTATCACTATAGTGTGCTAAGACCATGACTTTGTTAGTATATTACCTTTGCTTTCTACTTTGTTGCTAGCCAAAAGCAATTCCAATTAACAATTCCAGGTTAGTTTTCCTGTGCAGTTAACATGCTTTGCCGCAGGAAGCTGCTACACTTCTGTAGGTAACAACTTCAGTGGATCGTGCCAAGAATTCAGTTATATCAAGAAGGTAGAGTCTTAATGAAAGTTATTTTTCAAGATCTGCTTCTTTTCTGTCTGCATTTCTGTTAGCCTAAAAAAATCTTTGTAAGGTTAATGCATCAAGCAACACATATCGAGAGCACCAGACTGCAGTACAAAATGAAATTATCTGTTTTCCATTATTTGGAAACTTTAATCTCTATGCAATTAATCAGAAGTACAGGCATAATTTAAAGGTACATTCTTGTTGTTGCTAGGAAGCTCCTTATTTGTAATGTAATAGTCTTCATTCCCAACAGTGGACAGTAGAAGCCAACATGCAGCCTTCCCAACGGGTGAGTCCTGGCTACACTGAGTTCTTGCTCAAGAAGAGGAAATTTAAGTACTGACAACGGACTGACAAATTAACAGTGGTCACTCAGGACTTCACTACAGTTACAGGATGTGTTTTCTCCAGGATCTTCCCATTAGCAAGGGAACAACCAGCAGACCATAACCTGTGATGCAACACTTTGTGCAGCAGAGAACTAATACACTCACCTGAGGACTCCTTGTGCCATTTTGGTGGTATCCCAGTTATCCATTAAAACCTTGGTTTTCATGGCCTCATATACAATAGTCTACCTATCTCTTTCTGTCTGCAAGTCATTTTCTTTTAAGCATCCGGCAAGCAAATAATTTCTTTCAATGGTCCTCCAAACTCAGTACTGGTGTCGCATCTTCTGGTTGCCCTTTAGCACTGGGTGTTTTCCACTTATCACTGGGGTGTAATCCTTTTTTTGCACCCCTGCCAAAACTCTGAGGTACCACATTGTTAGTGACACTTCCAGTGTCACTTCCAGTAGTGACCTTTTCAGTAATTCCAGTATTAGTGACACCTTTTTTTTGCAGTAATTCTTGCAAAAGATGGAATTTGTCACAGAATGCTAGAAATATTTAGGTTGGAAGGGACCTCTGGAGGTCATCTGAACTTATCGCCAGCTCAGAAAAGGTCTAGACTCAAAGTTAAAGTAGTCAGGGCCTTGCCAAGTTGAGTTTTGAATGTTTCCAAGGATGGAGGTCCCTCAGCCTCTCTGAGCACCCATCCCAGTGCTGCACAACATTCATCATGAGGATTTTTTTTCCTCATACTGAATCAGAGTTTCCCTTGTTGCAACTTCTAACCATTGCCTACTGTCCTTTCACTGTGGAACTCTGAGGAAATGCTGGCTGCATCACGCCACAACTCTCCTTAAGAGAGTGAACAACTGTAACTAAATCACCCCTTAACTTCCTTTTCTTCAGGCTAAACATATCCAGTTCTTATAAGTCATGGTAGTGGTCCTCCACTGTGCTCTCTCCAGTTTGTTGATCTCTGTCTTGCACCAGGAACTCCAAAACTGGACAGCATAGTCCAGATTCAGCTGTCTTCTTCCCTAGTGTGAATGTAAAACCTCCGAAGTTCAGTATCTGGAATCACAACTTCTTCTGGTTTTGCATTTGTAGATAACCCGACACCATGGGGCTCTGCACCTGTATGGGTTTTGTCTAAAGTGGTGAGGGATATTGGGATAAAAACACTATGGGCTTCAAGCCTGGAAGTGCTTAACACATGCATGAAAAGCATACGAACAAGTACCTTCAGGACTGGTGCCACAGACAAGCAAAATAGACTGAGACTATTAGAAAAAGCTTTGATAAGAGAAGAAAATAGAGAGTCATTAGGATATCCAAATTGTGGAAGATTTTGTAAAACATGAAAGCTATGTCCACATGCTGACACCTGTCAAGAGTACAGAGGCCATAAGCTAAAACCTGTAAAATTAATCAAGCATGTCTTTTCTGTAGGCAGAAGCAAGGCTTTTCTGATAAGTGACCTCGGCCTTTCTGTTGAACATGGGGCTCACTGCTGTGCACATTTACCTTCTGCTGAAAGATTCATGAGCCATGTCTCAGCCAGACGGAGGAGAATCGGCGCTCCATCCACAGGCGTGGGGGACCAGGTGAGTGGTCCAGGCTGCAGCTGAGCCCTGCAGCCAAACTGGAGAATTCAGAAGTGAATCAGAGCACCGTGGTCGGGTCAGGGGCAGCAGGAGGTACCTAACGATGGCAGCTCCAGCCTGGGAACCTCCTCACCCAGCTGAGGACCTGGGGAGGAGCTAGACTCCACCAAAGCATCTCCGTCTTCAGGCAGTCAACAGGAGCATATTTATAGCTGTTGCCTATGGGGTGTACATGTAGGAATTACGTTCTTTACTTTTGTTCTCATCCAGCTATTTTACCATGGTAAGATATCACAGAAAAAGAAAATTTTAAAACATGTTTCTTTGGTACTATAATTTTTTTTAATGATATGGTTCAACTTCTCTTACCCTTAAAATTGACCTTTTTTTTTCCATAACAAAAGTAGCCCTATGAAAAAATGTAAATACAACAATTGACAATGAAATAGGATGTTAGTCTGAACTGTCTGACTATGACTGACAGAATGTACTTTGGAAAGGTTCATTTTCTTCTACAGCATAAGATGAAAAATAGTTGTCATCACTCTCCTGCAAAGCAGCCACTATAATTTCTGTTTTATAAGGATATAATTATTGTGAGATGTTAAGTCCACTCCAAAAGATGCTTGAACTCACTGAAGGGCTATTAAAATTTATCAACCTCGCATCACAGAGGTCTTGATGATTTTTCTGTCTTTTGATTTCAGCTAATACGGCCTCACTGATGTCAAGTTTGATTTAAATGTCAGATTAAGATTAGATCCCCAGCATGGCTAAATTGTGACCACCCACTTTGATGTCAAAATATATGGCTAGACTGATACAACCCACATTCACAGGCATATTTCATCTTTTTAAATATCCAGAGAGATTTTGTTGAGGAAGACAAAAAGGGACAGTGATGGGAACCAGTTCAGGACAGGAATCCCAGGTGTCGGTCGCCTAGCTCAGAAAAGAGAGAAGCTGCAGAGAGCAGCATCTTTGACAGAGTATTTCTTCTCCTGTGTTAAGGGGTAAAACAATGTCATTTGACTCTTTTTATACTCAGTATGCTTCTATCAGCTTAGCTTGCAAGTCGTCAGAGGTTAAAGCTAGAGATTTTCTCTTTGGATTTTCCCAAAAAAGCATTCAATAACCCCCAAAATATCATATGAAGGGGAAAAAAAAAAAAGACATTGTAATGATTCCCATGGACCTTCAAAGTACTTTGTGTAACAGATTATTAAGGAATGCCTATGCTTCAGCTGCCAAAACATAGGGTCTCTGAATCTGATTGAACTTAAGGAGCTGGCAGACCAGAAGTCTGCCACCAGAAATTATATTCAGCATCATCCTATTATTCTTTTTCCCAAGGACATGTAACCTAGATTCTTCAAAACAAAAATATCATTTCATTGCAGTTTTCTCTTATCATGCTTGGCTGTATAAGTGAAGTTATCGCCTTGCACAAGATGTGTCTTCAAAGCAGACAATTAAATTGTGCCCTCCCTCCTGCAGTACAGCTGAGATGCTCAGATAACCTTGCACCTCAGCTTCTGCCAGCCCCAAATACCGCCATCAGCATTACTCACAAAAAGAAAAAAATCAAACTGTCAGAAACTGCTGGCTTCTAACTCTCTGTTCTCATTGCAGGCTGCTTTTTTATACTTACTGCCAAGGTAAATGTTTGTTATGGGATTTTCCCTCAGTCGCTGCAAGACCGTGCTGATCATGTTCACTTCTAGCCTAGGAGTTTCCAGCTGCATGTCACAGCCCACTGCACAACAGATACTTCTGTGACCAAACGTGGGTAGGGAAAACTACTCGGCCTGGATTTTCCACTCTATATCTCAGTTCTTACTAGGGGCAAAAGAGAAGGAGCATCCAGCACCATCAGGATCCAGGACTGCTGAGAGCTGCCAACTGTATAACGTAAGTCAGTAAGGGCTCCATGTCATACGGGTTTGCATTACAAAAGGTCACACCAACAGCCTCGTCTTTGGGGCATTCAGAGGCATTAATCAGGACACTGAAGTGAGTGGAGCTTAGTGTTCATAGCATTAAAATCTATGCCTTTGCCCATTTTGCCATATACTGTTCCTAGCTGGCCAAGACATAAGTCCTGTCTATTCTGATTAAAATTCACAATGAACTGAAGCAAATTATTACTTTGTTCTTAATGGAAAGCTCCTTCCAAAAAAACCACCTGTACACACAGATCTTACCAAGTACTCACTTGATACCAAACTTAAATGATCACAGTCACCCAACCGCATAAGTAAACCCAAAATACAGTCTCATGCAAGTGTGCCCTCCTCCCCACCCCATCATACCATGCTCTCCTTCTTCCCCTTAACCACATATGTACTCAGATACACACATTTTGGTGACAGCTTCACCTTAAATTTATGTATGGATGGATTTTTCCCACACCTCACACCATTTGGAGTTGATGGGACTGTACTCTCACTTTGAAGAGTAAACCTTTGGACTACAAGGCTCTAGAGAAGTGACAGTTTGTTATCTTGTGTTGATGTTATGTGTGTTTCCTAGTCCCAGCAGCAGAACAATAATGGCAAACTCCAATTTTGCCTTCTAAATGCTATTTCCTCATTTATCCCTCTTTTTAAAAAAAACAAAAAAAAACAAAAAAAAACCAAACGATGACACAGGGTGAACGCTGGAAAATAGATTTGCCTCTGCCTTGCCATCTGGGCTGTGGATATTTTTGGCTGCCATTTGCTTATGTCAGTCTTGAAGCTTGTCCTTGTTTACTGCATTGAAGCAGAGCTGGAGCACATCAAGTCTCATTTCTGTTCCTGTGGTAAATTCGTCTCCAGCTTTCAACTCCCCCTTGGTGCCCTTCATTTGTCACCTAGCTCTGATTTAATGCTTTTTTCTTGTCAGCAAGTCTCAGACCATTAATTCCCTACAACTCACAGACATCCAACTTTCATACTGCCAGGATGGTCTCATGTCATGGGGTTCACTTTGCCTATGGATTGTCCAATGCTCCCCCAAAAGTCAATTCAATTTAACATCATCCTGCATTAATGGTTCACAATAATATGGATCAGAGGCTTTCTCAATGCTGGACCTCAGCAGGCTGGAAAAATGTCCTGACAAGAACCTTATGATGTTCAACCAGGAGAAGTGCAAAGTCCTGAACCTGGGGAGGAACAACCCCATGCACTAATATATGCTGGGGGCCACTCAGCTGCAAAGCAGCTTGACAGAAAAGGACCTGGGGGTCCTGGTGGACACAGGTTGAATAAGAGTCAGCAATGTGCTCTTGCTGCAAAGACGGTGAATAGTATCCTCAGCTGCATTAAACAAAGTATTGCCAGTGGGTCAAGGGAGGTGATCCTTCCCCTTTATGTAGCACCGGTGAGGCCACACCTAGAGTACTGTGTCCAGTGCTAGGCTCCTCAGTACAAGAGAGACATGGACATACTGGAGAGAGTCCAACAAAGGGCCACAAGGATGATTAAGGGACTGGAGCATCTCTCCTATGAGGAAAGGCTTTTTAGGAAAGGCTGTTTTAGGGGGATCTTGTCAATGTCTATAAATAACTGAAGGGAGAGTGCAAAGAGAGCAGAGCCAGGCCCTTTTCAGTGACAGGACGAGACGCGATTGGCACAAACTGAAACACGGGAGGTTCCCTCTGAACATCAGGAAACACTTTTTTCCTGTGAGGGTGAACATTGGCACAGGTTGCCCAGGGAGGTTGCAAAGTCTCCATCTTTGGAGATATTAAGAAAACCTCTAGACAAGGTCCTGGGCAATTGGCTCTAGGTGGCCCTGCTTGAGCAGCAGGGTTGGACCAGATGACCTCCACAGGTCCCTTCCGACCTCAACCAGTCTGTGATTCCATGATTCTGTCTGAAAAGAAATAATAGCTTATTTCCCTTATGTAATCTTTCAACCAGCCTAAGTGACAGTCAAAATCAGGTCGTCTTGTTACATTATTGGAAGCTGTAGGGGGAAGGGTGGGATCATTACATTGGGATATTGTGGGTGTTTTAGTGATTGGAACTGAGTGTTATGTGCAGTTGGAATGAGGAGAATCAGGATTGCCAGGTTTTATTGCTAGTTCCGTTGCTGGTTTGATGGATGAAATAGCTTAACCTCTCTGTGCCTTACTTAATCCACATGAATAATGCAAACACATTTTATTCTCTTATTTAATTACCATTGGATGAGGTTTACCAATTAATGTCCTTAACATGCTTTGAGATCATTATGTGAAAGGCACCACACATAGTACTAACATCAATAATTGAAGTGGGTATATTAACAGGAGACAGAGATTAGCAGGAGAGAAATACTAAAGACCAAATTAACATTTGGCTTTATGGGGCTGTACAACTGGTTGACACAAATATTACTTATTATTTAAATACAGCCTACAGAAATGCGTGCGTTGCATGTATGGATATTGACAAATGCAGTGCCCATTTGAACAAGGCATAGGCTGTCTCCAAACCTCAGGATAAAAAACTGAGTCAAAGCATAATTAAGGGTGTAAGCTCAAAACTCAGTCATTAGCGTTAGTTGTCTTCATTAAAACAGCCTTCCTCATGCAGTCACTTCAGCCACATATTCTTCTTTCCTCTGACCAAAAATCAGCAGCACTGCTTTGAAATAAATATTTGAGCATTAAATCATTACAGACTTTTCTTAATTGAATTACAATTTTTTGCCAGCAAGGCAATTAATTTCAAAATAGCTCAGCCAAGGACAAATTCAGGCTGTGGAAATGGAAAATAACTGGTCATGCTTGAAAAGAATGGGAGCAAAGCAGTCTTTTTTGTTTGATGGCTTGTAGAGAACCAGGCACCTTGGCTAGGTGGAGAATTTGCCACAAAAAGGACAAAACCAAGAAACGGTATCGAGGTGAAGAGACTGCAGAAGATAATGTCTGAAAGGGGAGCTCAACGTGGTTTTGAATCTGTGTTTGAAATACTGCAGCTAAAACTTTTAGAAATATTCTGTCATAAAGCCAGTTTCGATCACAGCTCTAAGTTATTGACACTGCGTACTAAATTACAGTCAGTGTAACCTTTACTTTTTGGTATTTCATTCTGTAAGAATTTGGTTGTTGTTTTTTACCATTAGGAGAAATAGTTTGTTGAAATTTGGAAGACTAAGCCTCAAAGAGAGGTAATACGCAGTTAGGTGTACTTGAAGGTGGAGCTATTGTCAAACGGGCAGTAGAAAAGGGAGATATGCAGGTTTGGAAGAGACTTCTAGTATCCTATCCTAGATCCTGTATCTTTCAGAATAACTATCCCAACATTGCTCTTGAAAGAAGATTTTGTCTTTTCAGTTTAAAAAGACAAAAGATAATAATATCTAAACTGAATTTTTGAGACCCTGTCACAATCCTTCACATTCTTATTCCTCACTTCAGGATTCCTGTTGAGATGGCAAATCCCAAAATGTTCCATCTTTTAACTCTTGGCAAAACTATTTGATACATGACAGGAAATCAAGACTGATCAAGTTGCCCCACAGACAGAGAAGGCAGCAGTCAGAGAGCAACTGAACCATAACGACTTCTAGAGTCTCTTGGCAATGCTCTTACTGAAATGTTACGTAGCAGTTAAGATAGCAATGCTTTTATCTATTCCCCCTATGATTACCTAAAAAGAGGACTCAGCCCTGCAGCCAAAGCAGCATGCATAAGAGAGGAGAAGTAAGGTTAGCTTTTAAAGTTTAGCTCAACATTTCCAAAATTTCCCAAACTACTTCTAATTTTCTGACTGCCACATGTTTATGTATTTTCTGTTATTGAGACTTGGGCTTTTTTAATATCAATGATCTGTTGCATTAATATAACAGTCTCCCAGAGTAGCTATGACACCTGCCATCTGGGACTAGATAAAAATAATGAAAAAGAAGGTTTTCAGTCTACATCTAAATAGTATAAGGGTTATTAAATGCTGCAATTTTTTTCAAGGTCCACCAGTAGGAGTCTACTGACTATGCACAAATGTACTTTCATCCACTTTCAGGTTATTCTCTTACGAAGCACTGAAGATTTAAGATCTTTTAGTTAGTTATTTTAATTTTGTCTTAAATTTGTGATGAATGTTTGATTTAAGAAGTCTCTTGCATTGGAGACCAATCCCTCTGTGATTACAGGCTAACAGAATACATAATTTTTTGAGCAATACGGTGTCTAATGAAGTCATGGCAGTTACAGCTGTTGTAGGTTTAACCGAAGAGTTTAATGAAGGACAGGTATTGCTTAAACTGGATTCCTGTCCAAAAACGTATGTTATCTGGAAGATGCGAGTATTAAATTTTACTCAACAAAAGGGAAGGTGTTGCACCTGAGGCAGTCTGTAGGTATATGTGTGACTGTTTGTGCAACTCCTGATCAGGTTTTGGCTAACACATGGCTCATGCTAAGACCTGATGTATGCTGGGAGCAGCACCATTAGGTCAAAGCAAGAGCAACACAGGCAGGACACTGTGTCCAGGAAGGGCTAAATATCATTATGCAGCCATTATCACCTGCAGCTCGCTGTCTCCTGCAGCCATCACCCTTGCATATTGATTGTTTGGAAGTTTCTTCAGAATCCACCAACTCATGGAAATGTTATAGACCAAACTTCCAAGCTGGAAGGTATGATGATGTCAGCTTACCCAAAAAGCTTTTCAAGCAGATCCAACAGCAGTTGGGCTACTGAGGCTTTCATGCTTCCCAATGTGATACAAGGGACACCCGCACTGTAATGGAGGAGGAAGGATGAACGCTCTCACTGTCAGTCAGGTAACTGTTTTGCTCAGTGGTGTGTGAGTTGCAAGAGTTACAAGTTATGAGCTAGAGACCTTGTGAGTTAGAAATCTCATGAATTAAGTGATGAATTAGTGAATTCACGAATTAGACTAGCCTCTACAAAGGGGATTGAGCCTTTATTTAATGTGTTTATTTGTTTTCTTTCCAAATATGCTCCTAAAATAAAGATTAATTTACAGAATATATTGTCCTGTAAATTTGAGAGATCCAAACAGACCATGGCATATGTGTTACATGCTTAAACTTAAATCCTAAAGTTAACACACCAGTTTATGTGTTACTGTAAATTTGGGCAGCCTCAGCACTTGACAATACTTAGAACAGGTACATGGTGACTTTATGCAAATCTACTGCAGTTTACAGTCTGCATATAAACTATATTTAATGAGAAAGAAGTCAGTCTGCAGACAATTATACCTAAGGAGGTATGCAGAACGCTGCGTATCTCCTGTTATTCATAATAGCTATATTTTAGCCTAAATAAGGATTCAAAAAGTTATTCAAAAAACCCAATATTTATATGTGTTGTGCAATATTGAAAATTGGCTCTTGGAAAATATTTATGGAGACACTAACCATGAAATTATTTTTATTTTTTGGGATTTAAGAGGAATCAGAGTTGTGAATCTTCTTAGAACAGTGTGCAGGAACTGCTTACAAGTTACTAAAACATTATGCATAAAAACCATTAATTTAAATAATTCTATTTGGGCACATATTTTTTTAAATGTTTCTTTATCTGGGTTCTGCTGTAGAGGTGCAGCCTCATATGGTTTAAGACAATTCTCTTTCCTGATCCATCCAGGGAAATCTTTTGGCAATCCCATGTTTTGTCATGAGTCGGCATCATATCCTAGCTCACAACCTGCCATCAACAAGATGGTGCTGAATCATCACTGCTCACTGACTAATATGTGTTGTGGTCCTTCTGGCCTAACCCATGAAGGATGAGAGGCTCAGCACATCACTAATTTATTCCAGCAGCAGCCAAGGCCAGAGCTATCATTTAGCTATAGTTCATTCAGAATGATGGCTATCAGATGCTTTGTGCTTTGGGCTGTCTGAGCAAGAAAGACCTCTATGGTCTTCCCAAGCTGTCCATGAAATGCGCTGTCCCTTTTGCTTTTCTTAACCCCTATTGCTGCTATTTAGGCTATATAGGATGGGGAGATCTGGTACTTCATTTCCTCACATTACAGACAAATTTGTTCTTAGCTGGCAGGTTAACCTTCCTTGGTTATGTAATCTATGGGGAAAAATGGGATCTTCCAGTGATGCATCCGAGCACTGAAATTAGTGTCTTTCTTTGAGCCACCTTTTCCATAAAGGCAATTATAAGACTTTCTCTTTAACTTATCAAGGTTAGGAAGTTCCACAAAGTTAGGCAGTTCTATACCTTGTATATATTAAAAATGTAGCTTTTTTTTTTTTCATTTTCTGTTTGATTTTTTGATTCAAGCCCAAGTAGTTTGAAAATATCTTTTTATGAATCTGCTTGAAACAACAGAAAAAGTGTTCTGAGGCACCTTGTGATTTGGCTGTTTAACAACGTGTCCTCTCTCTGGGAGTTTTGTCTTCAAAAAAATGTTCCAAATTAGTGCCTGAGCTTCAGAAAAAATATCTCCAAAAAGATAGTCATTTAAAGCAAATTACCCAGTGCTAGCTGCATCATATTTTTAAGCTGGCCTTTTCATACACAATCAGTGTATGATTGTCATACAGTCACCTTCAGGTGGTGATGGCACAATACATCTCAGCATCTGTTCTCCAGAACTCTGGAGTAAGCGGATGGATAGATTTCACTGAGGTAGCTTTTAAAATGTCAAAAATAAATTCAAGTTATTCCCCCTTTAAACCACTTCTTACTTTTTTCAGGTGCTTACTCTGCAAAGCATGCTTATGGAAGAAACTATCACCAGAGCTCAAGTAAAATTCTGGCTGCTTTGCTGGGGCCTTGGAGTTGTAGAACTGGTCACAGGAAAGAGAAAAAAGAGATAATGTAATTTGAACAATACTGAAATGAATTTTCTGAAAAATTACTGTCCCTTCCCAAAGACTGACTTTGCATTTACTTGGGCAGGACTCAATAAATCCATTGAAGTATATTTGGGTTTAATTCTATCATATAAATAGCAAAGGTAAAACCAACTGTACAACCCAACACAAAGTTGTTTGCAAACCTTCATAAGGTAGAGGCTTAAGAGACCAAATGGCTCATACGTGAAGATTCAACCATCAGCTCATTGATGGCTTCTATAGCAGCAGCTGGGGCACACTGGACATCTCCAAGCTGGGAAGAGAGCTCAAATAGTAGTGTATTGGGTTTATTTGGCAAGGATTTTGTAATGGGGCTGTGATGCAGGGGTGAGAAGATGCTAGAAGCTGCTCCCATGTGGACGGAGCCAGTTTCCAAGACACCGATGCTAGAGCAGGCTCCTGGCAGGACCTGTGGCCCCATGGAGAGGAGCCCACGCTGGAGCAGGTTTGCTGGCAGGACTTGTGACCCCATGGGGGACCCACAATGGAGCAGTCTGTTCCTGAAGGACTGCACTCAGTCAAAAGGACCCACGGTGGAACATTTCATGAAGAACTGTACCCTGTGGAAAGGGCCCACTTTGGAGAAGTTCATGGAGGACTGTCTCCCATGGGAGACAACCCCCACTGGAGCAGGAGAAGAGCATGAGGAGGAAGGAGCAGCAGAGACAATGTGTGATGAACTGACTTCAACCCCCATTCCCCATCCTCCTGTGCTCCTGGGGGGGAGGAAGTAGAGAAATCAGGAGTGAAGTTGAGCCCGGGAAGAAGGGAGAAGTGAGGGGAAGGTGTTTTAAGATTCGTTCTTATTTTTCATTATCCTTCTCTGTGGTTAACTGGCAGTAAATTAAATTAATTTCCCCAAGTCAAGTCTGTTTTGCCCATGACAGTAATTGGCAAGCGATCTCTCTGTCCTTATCTTGTCCCATGAGCTTTTCCGTTGTATTTTCTCCACCTGTCTTTTTGAGGAGGGGGAGTGATAGAGCAGCTTGGTGGGCACCTGGCAGCCAGCCAAGGTCAACCCACCACAAGCAGTTAATGTCTCTTACCAGAACAGCAGCATAAGGAGGTTTGTCATCTTCATCCTGAGAAACAACCTGACCTGTACCCATGAGACTTGAGCCTGTAGTATCAAAATCAGAACATTTCATTCAGCTTGGAATTTCTTCCTTTTGAGGAAGTCTGAAGAAGTAGGTGGTATAATGGCTTGGACAGTAATCAAGAATGTCACTCTGGATAAAAAAAATAACAGAACTGACGTACTGCTTGTTCCGAGCAGACTGTGTCTTCCCTTCAGAGGGACAGTGTTTTGGAGGGAATCTGTTCCTGTTTCCTCCAAGCCAAGGGCAGGCTTTTGAGCAGGAAGCAGACTGGAAGCCTCCCATGGTGTACCATATCCTAATCTCAGTGATCATTAGTAGTTAAATGTACTTCTATCCTCTTCAATCCACTGCTTATTTTATGTTAAAACATTAGCTAATTAATAACTACCTTTGAACACCAGAGTTAGACTCATTAAGTTCATTTTAAATAAATCAATAACAGAGACAAAATTCCTGTTTGTTCGGGCAGCCTTTAAAAGAGGTAATTTAGAAAATGGTTTTTCAAGGGTTCAATTCTAGCAATTGGCAAGAGCGCAAAAAAAAGCTCAGCTTCCATCGAGGCCATAAATGATTTTATATCTGACTAAAGTCAGATTTTCAAGGGCGTCCAGCACCCCAAATTCCCAGCCTTTCTGAAAATCTGCCTACTTTCTTGGTCCTGAAATACCTGCTGAGCACTTAGTTCAGTCACTAGCCTTTAGAGGCAAAAGCTCTGAGCCATCTACTACTAGCAGGAGGGAGGCTGTTCACTACATATGCATTACCAGACAGAAACCAATCAATCTTCTGAAGAAAAAAGCCATTTTAAGGAATGATTTTGTATTTCCTCTTCTATTTATTAGGAAAAAAGGTGGAAGGCAGGTGGAAGAAGACTGCAAGGAGAGAAAATAACTCTTTAGGGAAATGCTAATACCTAACATCTGCATTGACATTTTTTCAGCTAAAAGGCTGTTGCATATACTATAATACTATAAATGAAAGATATAAAATCTTGATTACTTCCATGCCTAACTGCTAAATCCCACTAGTGGGGAAAAAATATATTTGACTACTTTTTCTAAGCTTAAACTGCTAACCCTTCTCATGCTTAATTTTCAAGTTATATGGTAAAAGTCCACCACGGTCAAATGCAAGGACTCCCACTGATTCTGTGGAAATGAGTCAGGCCACTTTTTTTATAAAAAATTCTCTAATAACTTACCATCAAGGAACAATTAACATTCAAAAATAATCGGGAGCCAGATTTTGACTACCTACATACAAGCCAAAGCCCTGAAACTGGGAAGTATTCTTCTGTGCCCCAAAACAAAGAACAGGCTTTGGGTGCTAGCTTCCCAAAAGTTTGGAAAAGAGGCAAGACCATAGCCTCATTTCCTTCCATGGATTAATCCTTCACCAGTTACACCAGTAGAAGGTGTTCCAGTGCCTCTAATAAAATCAGTTGTAGGGATTGGATCAGCAAGCAGGATGGAGAAGCACACTTCGCTGCAATGGCTGTTACTTCTGTGTTCCCTAAAGAGACACCCTGCCTGAGCTGAAGTGTGACCCAAATATAGTCTTGTTTTACTGAATGCCATAATCAGTGCTACTACAATTATCCAGATAGTAGGCAATTCCATTCAATCTAGCATTTCGTTCATGCAGTCTAGTCTAAAGCACATCTTTGCAAATGCCGTGGTTGATGCTATCCCACCATGCTGTCCAGCCAGCATTCAGAATTAAGCATGCTAATTGAAATAACAGGTGAAATTCCCAGTTACTCTTAATGTCTCCTGATGATTTCTGTGGGGCACATTGTGGTTCCCTGCTGCGATTAATTGGCTGGTTGCAAGGAGATAGACAGCTGAAATGGCACAGTGCTTTCCACCTGATTGTTAGCACACTGGATCATTACCATGACTTGAAAGCACTTAAATGTACAAGTAACAGGATATTGCTATCAAAACCCCAGCATAGTCACTGGCTAACGTGTAAGAACATATGAGCTTTCATATTTAGCACGTGGCAAAAATATCTGGTCACACAATCCTACTATATATCATGTTCCCTGATTCTAACAGTTCATCCTGTCAGAGGCGTTTGTCAGTATTCAGTGGGACAGTTCAAAGAAAGCAGTAGGATTCGCTGTGATGAGAGCTCCCAATCATCACCTGAGTCTCTTACTAATTATCGTTAGATTTTATCCTGCTTGACAAACAGATTAGCTCTGTACATTGGAATTACTCTATACTGTTAATTAGAGAACGAATTTATTATTCTCAGAGCATCAGAAGTAACCAATCCTATGGATTTTTGCCCTTTTACCCCTTATAGTCCTTCTTCACCTCATTCCAGAAATACATTTCCTTCTGAAACTTGCATTAAACCCTTAACGTTCTACTGGGGTCATCCACAGAGTACCAAGCTAGTAAAGACAGCACAATCAGGCCTGATATTTTTCTTCACTGTAGACAAAAACAAGATTACTGTTCAGTTTCTTTCATTACTTGCATACCAATAAAGTATCTGTTCTTGTGTGTCAGCCCCTGAGTGATTTTATCCGCCCTCTTTATTCATGTTCCCTCCCATGCTTTTGAATTATCCAACCATAATAACCTTAAAACACAAACTTGTTACCTGATACTATGAAGTGGAACACATTCTGATAGCTATCTTAAATGAGATGCAAATGTAGTAATTAATTAGAACAAAATAACTCTTTTGTCAGTAGCACTAAGACGTGCTAATGGCGGTAAACTTACCTTGTTTGCTTGCATCAATTAGCTCCTTAAGTGTCTGAAGAAACTTAAATATGAAGATTTCACAATGAAAAAAAAATTGAGGGAAAAAGAACTCGTTCGACACTTTAATTCTGTCAAAACATACTGTTTAATGTGTTCTGTGCTTGTTATATTGGAAGCACAAGGTTGAATCAAAGGACCATGATTCAGTTTCAAAATCAAAAGTTAAGGAAGAGTTAAAAAAAAATCAAATTGTCCATGCAAGGTTAGTTCTTATGTACCTTAACACTAAGTCTGCAACCACTCTCAGGGAGCTCTGCTCTAGGGATGGAAACAAGCTATGTGGTGGGAGGCTATTGCTTGTAGGACTTGAAAGTTATGTAGTAGATGAGACCAAGGACTGCAAGATAAAGTGTCTCTTTC
>NW_009219848.1:23357-38706 GCF_000690835.1 Fulmarus glacialis
CAGATAGGTCTTCTGACCTAAACATTTACAGTATCAGATCTAAGCTAGCTTCTTCCCTTCCCTGCTCCATCTCTGTATACTCTGCTTGGCAGGCTCTCATCCTACTTTCCTCCTTCACCCTCATTTTTTGTCCCAGTCCACAGCTCACATCTTTCTTTCTCTTTGCTTTCCTTCCTCCTTTTCCTCCTTGGTCCCAGCTGAGACTGCAGGAGAAGCAGATTCCCTGCTCTCATTTTTAATGTCTAGCCTAGTTGATAGAGCTGCTGAACTACAGCCTTGAGGGATTTAGGAAACAGAGGGATATAAGCAGGGGAATGCCTGTTGAACTCTTGACACTGAAAGTTTGCTGCTGACTCTGGACTGAGTGAGATTTTTTATAAAGTCCTGGAACAGTTAACCAAGCGCTAGCTGTGCATGCAGGAATCCCTCCATTCTGGGGTTCTCCAGGGTGCACAAGCATTGGGAGATGCCTTGCTCTCAGGACGTAGACTGTTGCATACAGTACCTCTTTCATGACTCCTTAGCCACTAGCTACTTCTTGTCTCTTCCAACAACTTCTGTCTGCAAGGGAACTTCATTCATGTGCTTATCTCCACGGCTTGAAGCTTAAAGAACATTAACTCACTAATGTTGTTGGTGGGTTAAATACTGCTATTGCCTTTCAGCCAGAAACAGTCCTAAGAAGAAAAAGTCACAGAGATTTGCAGAGAGGGAGATTACAGAGCTCCGCAGGGTCAGGGCACAGTTTCACAGAACTTCACTTGCACCAGTGTACAAGAGAAAGACATTTTGGAGGGAAACTGTCACTACCACAAGACACTTTTCTGTTTCAGGTCCATTCAGCTTATGGACAACCCTATGTCTTTTTCTAAACCCTCTTTAAGAAAACATTCTTGGGTAAAATTAGGGTACAAAGTTATTTAGGTTAAGTTGGCAGTATGAGCCACTGAGTTATTAAACATGAAATACTTCTAGACTTTTTCCTATCTTATATTTGATCTTGCACTAGAGGTATATACAGAAAAGATGTTTGAATTCCTACAATAAATGTCCATGAAAGCACAGAGAGGTGTGAATTTCAACATTTAGCTACTAGAACTGAAAACTCCTGCAGACTGTAGGATATTCATCCCAAAGACTAAACCCTTATACACAAGTTTACCTGAAAAACTGAACTCATCACAAGCCTAAATCCTTCCTCTCCTTTCTCCCACAATTCCCCCACCCAAAATCATTAAACAAAAGCAAGGAGAAAAAGACTGCATTTGCTCCTTATTGCTTAGCTAAAACCCTTTGACTGTGGCATATACTGCTTTAATTCAGCAGCATTTTCCAGAGGATTAAATCATAGAATCATAGAATCATTAAGGTTGGAAAAGACCTCTAAGATCATCGAGTCCAACCGTCAACCCAACACCACCATGCCCACTAAACCATGTCCCTAAGCGCCTCATCCACACGTCTTTTAAATACTTCCAGGGATGGGGACTCCACCACTTCCCCGGGCAGCCTGTTCCAAGGCCTGACCACTCTTTTGGTAAAGAAGTTTTTCCTAATGTCCAGTCTAAACCTCCCTTGGTGCAACTTGAGGCCATTTCCTCTCGTCCTATCGTTTGTTACTTGGGAGAAGAGACCAACCCCCACCTCGCTACAACCTCAAATGTGACATTGTTACCTAAGGTTGACATTTGAATACCTTTGCCACTGACTTTTTGTACAGCTCTTGCAACTTGCCTGTGACTGGACCTTTATGCTTTGCTTATCTAATTGGAGCACCTTGAACACGAGGGGCTGTGAGGCTCAGCCCATCTCATGGATCAGGAACCCACATGTGTGGTAGGTGGGTGCAAATGCGGACAGGCGAGGCTGGCTTCCATAAGCTTCTTTCCTCTTCATTTAAATCCAACTGGAATGTGGCAAAAGAAAAGGTGTCAGCTTGTTGCTGTGGTTGGAGATAATGGCTTGGCAGCTGGACTTGGATGATTTTATCACCCAAAGATGCCCTCTAGAGAGCAGAAGGTGCAATTCTGCTGAAAGAACAGACTTCTACCCCTTCTACCAGGACATGAGCAGGCTGAGGGTTGGAAGGTTGCAAATATAAAAATACCCAACTTCAAAGGCAAGATGACCACTGGAAAAAAAAGTGCTACAGTGCTCCACTGCAACGCCCATCACCAACCAGTAACGTGAGTGCCGGGTGGCTTTCAGAATCGGGGCTTTCTAATAGTTTTCTTTGAAACACAATCACTACGGTGACAACAGCAACAAAAAACAAAGCTCTTCCTCTGTTCCTGATCAATTTATTGGGAGTTTTGAAACCTGTGCAAACAGAGCTAGGACTGTGTTTTGTGAAACGCTTCTGTTACTTGAACCAAATCCCCTATCCTGAAGAATATGTTCGTTTTCTTTCACACCAGGGATCGCACTGTGAGGTCCGACAGCATCTGTGTTCAATGAGGTGAACTGCACCCTAAAAAAGCCAACCCTTTCTCTCTCCATGAACCATAAAGAGAGCAATGAATGACTAGCTCAGCTGTAGATGTCTCAGTTCAGCTTAATTTTGTGGTTGGACTCGATGACCTTAATGGTCTTTTCCAACTTAAATTATTCTATGAAAATGATTCTATGATAAGCAAAGTTATATTCACCAGGGACAATCACAACTGCACCCTAAAAAAGCCAACCCTTTCTCTCTCCATGAACCATAAAGAGAGCAATGAATGACTAGCTCAGCTGTAGATGTCTCAGTTCAGCTTAATTTTGTGGTTGGACTCGATGACCTTAATGGTCTTTTCCAACTTAAATTATTCTATGAAAATGATTCTATGATAAGCAAAGTTATATTCACCAGGGACAATCACATAAAAAGCACTATTCTATGAAAATGACTCTATGATAAACAAAGTTATATTCACCAGGGACAATCACATAAAAAGCACTAAATATTCTCAGGCCCTTTGTGAACTGTGCTCCTTTTCATCTGCATTTTGTCTTCCCTCTTCTTTGGGTGGCTGTTTGAGATGGACTGAGCCACCACTGAACACCTTGGAATATCTTCAGCAGGTAGCAATAGGATTGTTGAAAACTAATTTAATTAAAAATGACAGGAACAGTGGGTTTACCTGTCTAATCTGATTTATTAGTGGTCCCTTGCCAAGTAATTTGGATGAGATTCCAACCACATGAGCACCTTCATATGCTTATGTCTTACAGACATTTAAGAAGAAATGGTCCTTTTTCATAGAGTTTGCAATATGAGAAAAAACTAATGAATTAACTTACTTTCTTTTTACCCAGTTGGTCCTTTAACCCACCACTTAACAGATCGAGCACACAGTTAATTTGGGAGATTTAAAGAACAAAGAGAAAGGCAGGTTTAAGTCAATTATCTATGAAAAATTTTAATTTCTTCTCTGGAATTATATCTAATTGAGCACAGTTAATCTGGGAGATTTAAAGAACAAAGAGAAAAGCAGGTTTAAGTCAAATTATCTCTGAAAAACTTTAATTTCTTCTCTGGAATTATATCTAATATTAAGGTTTTTTTAATATAGAAAATTCGTAACAGGCCCATAAGTGGATACGAAAAGGGTAGGCAGGATGTACCTTCAGACATCCCAAATTCAATGATTGGATGTTGCACGAGGAGAATGGACTGCAGGAAATGGCCAGGTTATTACCATGTAACCCTGTAATATAGTATTACCACTGCCACTAAAAAGCCACAGGCTCTGTACTGAGGTTTTAAGGCCTCAGGAGAAGACTGGTCAGGCTTGTTCCATCTGAGCTTTCCTCAGCCTGCACAAGCTGCACAAGCTGGACAAGCTGGAACTAGACAAAACTGGCTTTAGGGGTAACAAAGAGAACAAAGAACAAGTATGTCTAACACATGTAAAATGCACTAAATAGTTAATTTGGATGTAATGTGGAGTTGCAGAGCAATGAAGAAAGAGTAAGGTGTAAAAATGCGTTAGCAAACGCATAAACATGACCCCACATGAGTCCTGAAATGAGGGAGAGGAAACCACCACCATGAATACCCTACTCTTCCCAGCAAATTATTCCAGATGCTGACAAGTGGCCATAACCCCCTTCCTTCGCCACCACCACCAAAATGAAACCATCAACCTTACGACCCAGAGGAGCAGGGGAAGGGTGAGGCAGAAA
Organism: Fulmarus glacialis; assembly: GCF_000690835.1. Lineage (NCBI taxonomy): Eukaryota > Metazoa > Chordata > Aves > Procellariiformes > Procellariidae > Fulmarus > Fulmarus glacialis. The sequence goes on from NW_009219848.1 coordinate 27,525, forward strand.
AGGTCTAGAAACTAAGCAGGGTGAGAATAATAATTTTGACTGTATTACTATCATTTTTATATTATTATTGAATCTTTTTCTGCATTGAAAGAATATTTATGTAATAATTAGATCTGGACTATTATTGATTCTTGGATTAGACTATTAAGATTCAATCATACAAACAATAAATTCTTGTTTTATATATAAGTTATACTTCTTCTGAAATTCCCAATGTCCTACACACCCCCTATCCCTTCCTCATCCTTTGCTCCCCCAACTGCACCCTCTGGAGTGGTGGCCACACTGAAAATGAACCGATGTCAAATACAGTGTTTTTCCAGTGATTTGTTCTGGGAGGGTAGATAAAACTTTGCAAATGCATCAGAACAAAGGGAAGATTACTACCTGCTTTATCAATGCTGGAACCCTACTCAGTTTTACTAACTAAGCATTATTAGCATTTCAAAACTATCTCATTCCAACAGAATGTAAAATGTAATAATAACTACCTGTGAAATTCCCATAGCTATGTCCTGACAACAGTACAGCAACAGCGTTTTTTTTTCTACTCTTATTTATTCCTCCTTATTATACATATGCATCTGTTCCAATGCTCTTTTCCTGATTATTTTAACTATAAAAGTAGCCACATTTCAGGAAATTAGAGTTTTAATGGTGTTTATATCTGGAGCAGGACAGTGATCAAAATAAAAATTGTATTTTCAATGCAGAGTTTCTTAAATATTAGTACAGACTTATCCCAAGGGGTTGGCTTATTCTAGAGTGAAGAAGGCTGCAGCCTTGCTCATGATGCCGGGGATTCTCCTAAAGCATACGATCATGTTGAAGCTTCATGGCTCTGCAGTGTCCCAGTTCCAGCTGAGGCTACAGCCACCTGGATCCCATTGCAGACGAATGCCACAGACGGGCCAAGACATTTATTTCCAAGCTTCCAACAGCTTAATGCTTGCAATCGTTTCTTCCTTCAGTAACATTTCAAAGGTTTGTCCTCAGTCTGTGATTAGATTCTGTGAAAAAAACAAACAAACAAACAAAAAAACCAAAACATCTCATCTAACCTTTCCTTCTTAATAACTTCTTTATTTGCAAATCACAGGGATTGGGCATGTAAAGCATCCCTTAGGGTGCATGTTGGATTTTCAGGAACAGGACAAAAAATCATTATTTGTCTAAGTCATATATTTTTACAAATATATTTTGTTTCTGGATATCCAAGTTGGATATTAGATTTCCTATGGCTCTCCAGCACTTGGGTGGTTCTGAGCACCCCAAATACTGCTCAAGAAAGCTGGGGATCAGAGTTAGTGCAGGGTCTTCATTTGACCCCAATTCAACCTCATAGTGAATTATCCTGGGCCCTGGAGAAAAATAAAAAAACCTGGTCGTATCATCATGCTATTACTCGCTTTTGCACCCTGAACTCTGCTCCCCCATATGTATGCTTTAAAAAAGAGCATCCCCCTACACCCTGGCAACCACCTGAGCCCACCAAGGCAATTCATCTAGCCCCACCACTATGTCTCCTGGTTTTTGTTACCATGGATCTCCCAAAGGTGAGTTATTCTGACAACAGCAGGCTTTTCCTGAGCATCTACCCTGGCAGCAAGTGGGGATGTGGCCACAGGGCTGGCAAGGGGCTAAACGCATCTGGTGGTCAGGAGCGACTGCCTGGGGAACCCAACACACCCCAGAAACATCAGGGATGTGGAGCACACCCAGATCACCTGAAGTGTCCAGGGCACAAGGCTTTCTCTGCCTCAGGAAAACATGGTTTGTCACACCACTGCTTTACAATGAAGTTCCCAGCCTTAATCTGGTTTTGCCTCTTTATTTTAAGAATAAGCATATTCTTACTTAGGAGTTGCTTCTGACAGTGTGGTGAAGGCCATAACAGAAAAGTCTATGTGAAATCACCTTCTCCAAAAAAGAAATGAAATAATTCCTTTAAATTGTTAAGTCAGGAACTGAATAGGTGTTTGTCATCTAATTTCTGCTCTCCCACGCATACTTCCAGTGAAGTCAGTGAAAGTTTAGGCACCTAAAAGATATTTCGGATTGACTTCAGTCTTCTAATCTGTCAAGAAGGACAAAATGGAAATTCTCTACTTCTCCGATAAGAAGCAATCTCATTGTAATCCACTTATTTCTGCAATTACATGTAGCTCATTAGGAATGAGTTATTTCACTTAATTTTTATCTCTTACCAAGAAAACCCCATTAGGCAGCTAAAGGCAAAAGTCAGCAAAACAAGCAGTCAAAATAAATTCTTGTTGTAACAAATCATTTGTTATGTGCTGAGTTTTAACAGTTATTCATCTTCAGACTTTCCACTCAAGAGCCTTAACCCAAACTTGTATTCTCATCTGCTCAAACTTCTCCTAGCAAAATCTTTTGCAGAGTTGACACTCCAGAACTTGTTAACCTGCTCTTTGTGGCTGACTCTTAGCTTAAGGTTATTAAAAATACAGTAATTCCTACCCTGTACAGCTGTTGACCCATACTGATTTGTGCTGCGCTGCCCTTGATCATGGATTGGGAAAAGAGCGTTATCCTAAAATTAAAAATAGAAGGGAGGAAACAAATGGACAATGAAACAGAAGTGAAGACTGTTGCCTCCCCCTGGCAGCGGTTACACTGATGCTGACAATCACACAACTTCAGCTCCACACAACCTTTTTGCCCCTTGGTGATGTGTCTGGGTGCAGTGGTCTGTGAGGCTGCTGGGCACCTCGGCAGCCAGACTCAGACTCTCTGACGGCCATTTTCCATACACCTTGCACAGCCTTCTCCCTCTTTTCCCCAGGGTCTTGCCTTGCACCCTTATCTTCTTCTCTTGCAGCAGCTTCAGACCAGAGTCATCCTCTCCTCTCACCCTGCAAGGAAGATGACAAAGCCTTCCTACTGTCTCAACTTCAGGCTGTTATTTCTCCAGCTTACTTCTACCAATCAATCCCTACTCCATTTTTTCCTGTCTAGATTTATATTATGCTTTCAAGAGGTATGACAGCTAAATTAATGGCTTCAAAATCATGCCGTAGATCATCCTGAGAAGAGACTTAATAGGTTTATTACAGCCTATTACCAAAGGTTTTCTCTCTGCATAAGGTCAGAAAAACTGAGCGTTCAATAGTTTATATTATGTTCAGGGAAAGAAACATCACTAATTAGCATGTAAAGATCTCCATTAGCAGTTAGTTATTCAGGTCAGACTTCTCTAGTTGGGAACTTCAGGATAAAGCATCCTGTTATCATATTTGCTCTCCTGGCTAAATTCTGGCTACCTAATGGGAAATTCATCTCCTCTAGCTGCAACCACAAAAGGCTGGAGTTGAGTCACCTTGCCTAAACTAGTTATCCACAAGCCCTCATTCGGCAAAAGACAGCCCCCATGTAAAACAGAGTGACCCTGTCTATGTTTCTTGTCTGTCTTAGGATGGCTTGAGCTATTCTCTTCCAATATTCTTCCAATAACTTGAGCAGGAGCCCATCTTAGCCTGGATGCCTAACACTTGGAGGGCTCAAACTAGGTGAAGTTAATTGTCCCTTTGTGTACTTGCATATCCTGATTAACAACATCACAAACAATGACATCAGGACTCCTAAATTCTCCATCTCTCAACAGCATATTATGTATATGGGCTTAGTGTTACCGGACAGGCCAGTGGACTTTGCTGGAGACCAACTATGAAGATACATTCTTCCCCTTATGAGTATTCCTGTTTGCAATGATCCCTGAGGAACACCACTATCCCCATACCCTCCCCAACTCCACACTCAGTCGTGGCAGATCCCTGAGTGACGGGCACAAGTCGATGGCCCAGCGCAACTCCACACTCAGTCGTGGCGGATCCCTGAGTGACGGGCACAAGTCGATGGGTCGGCTGGTCACGCAGGGGAAGGGATGCAACTGTCTTCCTCCCCGGGCTCTGCAGGGCCAAGGGAAGAAGGCACTTAGGGACATGGTTTAGTGGGCATTGTGGTGTTGGGTTAACGGTTGGACTTGATGATCTTAGAGGTCTTTTCCAACCTTAATGATTCTATGATTCTATGATTCTAAGAAACTGTAAATTTATTCTTCCCTTTGCTCCGCCCACCTCCTCTGTCCCCCCGCCCTGCCTCATCAGCAGCAAAAAGGTCCCTGAGCGCAGAGTGGGCAGACATCTGCTACTACTTTTACACAACCCCTTTTCAGCAAGCCCTGTGTTTTGAAGAGTGTGGCCAGACTGTAGTGCTGCTGTCACGACTGCGATGTATGACTGCACGGCGCCAAGGGCAGCTAACTGCAAGGTATGCCATTTACACCCAAAAGACTGAGGTGTTGGCAGCAGCCAGTGCCAAAAACACCTTTTTTTTTTTTGTCACCAGAGAGATGCATTAAAGAGACTTCATCCAACTGCTCTGCTCTTTGCACTAAGAATGAAGCCGCTGAAAAGCAGATTTATGCTTTTGCTTTTAAGGTTTTTTAGCATACAGAGGATAAGGCTTTGTGCCCACCTGACTTCACACATCCCATCCTATCCTGTCCCAGTATTTTTTTATGTCATTCAGGTGATGCAGTTTTAGAGAGGATGCACTTCTGCCCCTGGGGTGCTGGAATTTCTTCTCCTGGCCTTAAGAGCAGTTCAGGAGCATTTTGTTTGGAAAGGTTTTTGCCACAGCTGCCTCTCAACAGCTGTTCCATGAATCTGGAAGTGTTTTACAGAATAAATCCGTATCTTTGCTCCCCTTTTACACATGGGGAGGGGAAGTCATTTAGATCCTACAGAAGCAGAACTTAGGTCCTCTGAATTCAGTGTTCTGCTTTTTTGTCCACACAAGCTCCTAATGTTAGATCAGCTTGATTTTTCTTAAGACATGAGAAAAAAATCCCTGAGGGACTGATGCAGAGCACAAAATCATATTTGCTAACATTAAGATGTATCTGAACCCTGCAGAATGTAAACCAGCAACATGTTATGGTTACTTAGTATAAATGGCAATACAGGAATTTAATTTAGTATAACATCATTCAAGTGTCTTATTGCTGAACATTATTTGCCACATGACAGAGGGAACAGCATGTTATTAAATTGATTATACCCGAGTTATCTATTAATCAAACACAAATTAAATTTGATAGGAAATGTAAAGTGGTAAGGTATGTTTCCCATGTCACAAGTGTACGTAAGCCTCAGCTAATATTTATTCTTAGAAAACACTCATTTTTTTCCTGCTGCAATACAGTGATACATGTTAAGTGGTCCCATTTGAAACGATTAAATTGTTGTAGTATTATTGACATGTACTGGATAGATGTGATTTCAAAATGACCTCAATTCTGAAATTATCATTGCTCCTGTATTTTGTTGTGGGTTTATTTTTGTGGGGTTTTTTGTTGGTTTTTTTTTTCATAAGAAAAAGTTATAAAACACTAAGCACATGAAAAAAGAAACTTTATGTTACCACCACAGAAAATATGGCCCTGGGTGCGTGCATCCACAGGAATGGTCAGTGGGACTCTGACATTGACTGGGTCTGTATCTCTACTACAATAATAAGGAGCTTGATCAGAGATTGGAGTTACCCGGGCCAGGGCATGTTTTCCACGTTGGAGTACATTGTGTAAACAGCGTAGAAAAAAATATGTGTCTCCTTCCAAAAGTTTCCAGTCTAAATAAAGATATTTTGAAAAGTGACAAAGATTCAACCCCTCTGCCTTCTCCTTTGAAAGCTCTGTGGAAAGTAACTAACTTGAAGGTAAAAACACCAAAAAAATCTCCATAATACAGATTGAAGAAAAGTTCTTCCTTCATTGGGCTGGAAACTGAGAAATACCTAGCTTATTTCTTCATGCAGGACTTTCACTAAATTTGAAAACTTTTGCCACATGTAGTACACTATAAAAATGACAGCACAAAGATACTGCAGCAAAGTCAATGGTGATGGAAAGCTGATATTATTTTTACCAAAATGCTAACTAAAATGTGAGTGAACATGAGACCAACAAAATTAACATCCTACCTTGAATGCAAAAAAAAATCTCATCACCACCTGCCACGTGGGGAGGTCAAAGTCACAGGAGAGGGGAGAGGCAGTTTTCTGTCACAGTTTTTCCCAAGAATATGGTGGTGGGAATTAATGCTGCATTGTCAAATACTGAAACAATACCCAGACACAACAGACAGCTTCATTATCAACTATTAGTGAATCAATTAACAGCAACCCTCTTTCAGGGGTCAGGGAAAATTGTGCACAGAGGGCTGCAAGAAACAGCCTTCAAATGGTTTTTATAATCTCCAAGAGATGCTTTTACTATTCACGGCTATTACGTCCTTCCAGAGGAGTAAGAAATATTTTAAATACTACCAAAATATTTACTACGAACACACCTAAGGAAAAGGCCACCCATTTCATCCAGGAGGTCATGCATGAGCTGATGCTGTACAATTCCTCAGCTTTCCTTAATCAAGACCAGGTCACTTATTTTACCCTCTAATGCCTCGGAGCCTTCATGGGTGTTGCTGAAAGTTCATCTTAGTCATGCTGCCAGAGAGCCAGGCTTGCTGCCTGCAGCCTCCCAAATCCCACAGCGGAGGCTCTGCCCTCTTTCAGCCCTGCACGGGCGAGATCAAACTCCAGCCAGGACGTTACCTCCACCGCCTGCCCTTTCACACCTGTGGCCTGGGTGCCTTTCACCCCTACCATCCTTGAAAATATCTCATCTGTGGATAATTCATTTTCCTCGTGACATACATGTGGAAAAACCACTATTATCTCGGTTTTGCCCCTGCTTATCTTCTTTGTGCTCCGACTGAATGAGCTGCTCAGCACTGCTGCAATCCTGGGGGACGTGGAGCATTGAGAGCAAAAAGAAACACCGCTGAATTACTCGAAACCCTTTTGTGGCTTTAAACATCTGGCATTCTGCGGTGATCATATTGCCAACCACCCGAAGAACATGAATCAGCCTCCTTTTCTCCCAAATCACAGACTGTAAAAAAAAAAAAAGGGTGGGGGGGGTGGGGAGGAAGAGAGAATTACAATAAATAAATGCTGATACTTTTGTTTAACTTTTCATTTTAATTTTTCCTCTCTGCCCCTGAAATTAAGTTCTTACAATTATTTTGCCTTTGAGAGCAAAAAATTGACTCAAATATGATTTTGTGATAAAAAAAAAGGAGGGTGAGCAGAAATGTCACCAGCTTTACAATTTGATAACCTTACAAACACAATTACTTCTGTCATAATGCTTTTCTAATTATTATAACAGGGAATTGGATATTACTGTCTTTATGTACAAGCACAAGCATAGTGCGGGAATCCCTGAAAAAAGTGGTCACCAGTTTGTTCAAGTGTCCCATGATATGAGCTCCAAAGGAAGAAAAATCTCTACACGTTATTATCAAATCTCCTCTTCCCCAGTCTCCTCAGGAAAGGCAATGATCCCAACCGTATTTGATTCCAAGGGAGCTCATTTCAAAATCGGGGCTGGGGGACTGGGACTTTATCAAATGTTCTGAAGAAAAAAAGTGAAAAGTAAAAACTGACTAAAAGGGGAGGGAACATTTTATTGCCCACACCCCACACCCACCCCACCCCACACCCCCCCGAAAAAAAAAGTCTGCCTCGATAAGCAGTGATGGAAAACAAAGCATAGCCCACTGAATTAACCATTACTGTTCCAAACCTAACATAATGTCAGCAACTTGACAATTTTTAATAGAATCCAACCACTATTTGTAAACATGTGCAGTCATACAGAATCTGTCATCTAGAAAGACCCTCTGTTTTTTATCGTATCATATACTTCATCCACTTTGAAATACAGTGAGAGAGCAAAGGCAGAAGATGGGTCTTTCTTTACAGAAAAGGATGAGATTTTAAAAAAAATGTCTGAATGGAAAGAATATTTTGGGTGTCACTGACAGATGGCCACAGCAAGCACAGTAAGTATTCAAAGGTGTTTGTTAGTCCAGGGGTAGATCTGTCCCCTGCAATGTGTACGGTCAGCATCTGTTACAGAGATGAGTAAAACAAAGATCTGAACTGTTTAGGGAAATCCTGTCATTTCCACATTTGGCTTTATAAAAAACAAGACAAAGCTATCCGCTATCCTTTTTTTTGGCTTTTTATTTTGATGTGCATCATCAAAATAACACATTTTGAAATTCACAATATTGACACATACTGTTTGTTTCACAGGACACATGTAAACCATTATTAGAATTCTTTCCAATTTTAAAAGCATTTTTGGTTCAGCTATCGCCTTGTATAAGCTGTTCACCTGTCTTCATTGCCTCCCCTGACCATATTCCCTGGGCTACTTTCAAAATATCCCCAGTGTCCCTGATAAATGTCATACCTAGTCAGACAAAAATCAACACATTATCTATAAGTCTCCAGAGACCTGTACCCAGAAGTAAGCAAAACAGATCCCTGGTAACAGTGATCCCAGAAGGAAACGCGCTACAAACTCCATTGTTTGTAACTGATTCAAAAGTCAGTGCTACAGAAACATTGATTTTATTGATGTATTTAGCAATTAGAAGGACATTTTGGCTAAAAGCAATCTAAAAAGAAATGTTTCATTTTTATTTCCTTATGAAAAAATTATATCAAAATTTAAGTTTTCCTATGACAAACTTATGGCAAAAAAAATCATATTGCGATCTGAGTCTCTTGACTATTAATGTCAGAGTCTGTAGATAACAAATGGACAATTCTGACCGTATGCTGTGGAAGGCAGCAAGATGTGTGTTAGCAAATCCTTTATGATGACAGTTATCTGAGTGCAAATGCCCATAACTAATTATTGTTTCTTGCCCATCCCTGCATTTCTCAGAAGTCAAATAATTTCCAGCAGAAGGACAGAAAAAAAACAAATTCAGGTGAAGACAGTGACAACTGAGACTTTTCTTAGGCTGAGGTTTTCTACAGAAGAGAACTCCAGGTTTTGGATCCAGCAAGGTCTAACATGCAACGTGAAGTCAAGCATCTGAGCTGGCGTAGAGGTGGCCGCTGCGCTGAGTTGCCTCTTGGCATGCACTGTTTCAGACTTGACTTGCCAGTAAGAACTCAAAGTGGGTACAGGTCTCACTGCTGGAAAGCCCAGAATTTGAATTCAAGATCAGCATAATAAATCAAGATCCTTTCAACTATAACAATGGAGTTGTGGAAACCAATGGTTGTTTGACCACAATTTTCAGCTTCTGTGGATAAGACAGTCATAGATCTATATACCAGAAGGATTTTTTTGTTTGTTTCAATGACTTAAAGGAAGCATCTCTATTTTTCTTGGGCAGATCAGTTCTGACTCTCTGAGTTATCTTGGACCAGTCATTGTAACCACTGTGTGGTTCTTAATCCACTATAAACAGCTAGATCTTTTCCAAATCCTAAATTAACATAATGCTTTTACGCTCATTTAAACTGAGTTGATGAGACTCATTAAAGGCTTAAATAGGTGCATCCCATTGATCTTTATTACTGTTTGTAGAACCTCAACTGAAAAATACCATCTTCAACTGCAAAATACCCTCTCATTGAGAATGAGTTTCAAAAGTAAGCTTTTCCCCACACACAGCGCTATTCATGACAACTTTATGCTTTAAAAAACACAGCAACAAAATACTAATTGTATTGCTTTTGGCTGTCTGCTCCTTCTCTTGTTCATACATCATTTAGCTTCCTTTTAGGTCACGAAAACATCAGCTAATCTGTAGAAGGAGACAGCTGGTTTGAACTGATGGTTTCCTTTTTTTATATTCTCTTGTGTGCCAGCATGGTACCTCAGTAATTTATATGGCATTTAATTACGCAATAAAGCGCAACTTGGCATATTTTCTATATCTATTCTATGCACATCAACAAGGCCTTATTCCCTTTAAGGCCTTGAAGCATGTGTAGTAATGGACCTATAAAACTTTCCCTAGAGTACCTTATTGCTTTTGCTTTACGTTCTTCTAATTTATTTCAGGGGCTTTTTTTTTTTTTTTCTTTTGAAAAGGGACTTTTCAGGCCAAACCTAGAGAATACTCTCATTGCTTTTGCTTCATCCTTTTATATGGTAAGTACATTACTAAATTATACAGTGCTGTCCTGCCCTGAATTGTTTTTCTAAAAATCTTGCTCAGGCTTCACAGGAGTATACAGGAAGCGGAACATGGGATCTCAAGGCAGAAAAATCAGAAGTCAACAGGGTTGTTCCTTGCTACTTTAGACAAGACACCTGTAGATGGTCCCATTCTTGGTATTCCCTTTGTTTTCAACAGGATTCTTGGAAAGCATGAGGCTGTCACGATCATGCTCTAAATCATTCCAAATCTCAGGTTTTCCCTCCTGCGATGGGCAAGGTGGGTGTTTGCTGACTGAGAGGATTCATGTAATTCACCTGCATAAATGCTTGCAGCCTGTTTGTGTGTCAAGTAATTTTTTGCTTCTCACAGCTATTCCTCCACATCTGTGAAAATAGGACAGATTTACAAAACCTGAACTTTCTTTTTTTATTTACAAGTGAATTTTTTTTTCAGAAGACATTTCCTTTGTGTTCACCAGAGGCTTCATTTCATTAAAGAACACAGTAACTGTTATGAAGCCAGTCAAAAATTTCTTATCGGTCTTCCCAACAGAAAATGCCTTCAGAAATTGAATTGCTATTCTGACAAAGTATTTCTTCCCTTTAATGAAAAGCTAAAACATTTCAAAGAAAACTGACAATGAAGATTAATCTTCTCATGTGTTTGAAGCTAAAGCTTTACTGGAAAAAATGAAACATTTCCCAGTCAAATCCATTTGTACTCCAACTTCCAACTCCCTTCCCCCTTTCATAGACTAAGCAGTGACCTCTTTTTGCCCATGGGTTGAGTTGTTTTCTCAAATATCATAGAAATTTCTCCCTTTTCACACCAAAATAAACATTCATAACATTAGGGCAATGCCTTTGCAACACACAAAGCATTGCTGTGGCTGTTCAGTGCTGAATTTTCACACTTAAGAGCTATTTCTCTGTTAAAATAACTACAGATTCCTTTTCCCCTGACTATTTAGAGCCTGTGCTAAATCCCTTTTAGACAAAAGTGCTTCATGGATATCATACATGGTCTTTTCACGTCCACATACAATTGTCCATCCACCACCACCAACTGAACCCTCTGTGCCAGGACACTGCAATAGAAATCCAGTTGGCGGCCGGTCACAAGCG
>NW_009219849.1:0-17328 GCF_000690835.1 Fulmarus glacialis
CTGCCTGCGCCGCCCTTGAGCTGTTCTGGGGCGCGCTGCCGCCCGGCTGGGTGGGAAGAACTACGGGCTTAAATGGAATCTGCTTTCCTGCCCTGAAAAATTTACCTAGCGCTTCAGCTTCTCAAAAGCAGCAGCAGCAGTAGTAGTAAAATTTCCCTAGGGCCGAGGAATCAGCTAAGGGGGTATCAGTTTTTTTTTTTCCTGATGTCCTGTCTCTTTGATACGGTATACTGCTTTGTCTTAAGTGAACACGTAATAAAGCTATTAGAGAAAATACTCTCTAACATCTGTCTCTAGGTGTGATGTCCAAGGCACTAGCGAACGAGAGCCACGCAGCAGGCCCACAAGAGGACTGTGAGGGTGGCTCCAGAAGGAGGAGGTGGGGGCTGTTGGTCACCGCTGGTGTCGGTGGGACCTTGGTGGCACTCTATGCTGTGGTCACCCCCTTCGTGACCCCGGCTCTGAGGAAAGTGTGCCTGCCCTTCGTTCCTGCAACTTCCACTCAGATCCAGAATGTGCTGAAAATGTTAGAAAACAGAAGTGGCTCCCTAGTTGACATTGGTAGCGGGGATGGCCGTATTGTAAGTTATAGTAATCGCCTTTCTTTTATATCACATCTCAAAAAAGTGCCAAATGTTCTAGCTGCGGCTGCTGTTGTTTTCTCATGTTTATGAATGTCTTGTCTCTGGCACCCAGTGTTTTTGTTTAAGTCTTATGAAAAGGCTCAAAGCTGAGAAAGGTTTACATTCAGTTTAGGTGAGTAATCAATATTGTTTGCTCCAGTCTTACCTGCAACTTGACAAGGTAGTGTACAAATGATAACCTCATCCTGTTGGCTGGAGGGAAGTGCACTGCATTCACATGAAAAGATGCGATCGAAGTATTGGTACTGTGATTGCCAAAGAGCTGTGATTCCACATAGGTTCATAGCTCCAGCATGTGAGTCCGTGAGATTAAATAGCACTGTGCTTTTCGAGCTCTATGCTTATTGTATAAAGGCGATAGAAGAACAAAAGAGAATGAGAAATGAGCGATGAATTACAAAAATAAAAATCCTGGTATTGTTAGAACTGTAGTCTTCACACTTTGTGCAGTGGTGGCTGCTCTGCTTCAAAATCAATGTGGTGAAGCTAGAATAATTACCAAGAGAAATGGTGAGAATCACCAAAGCTGAAGTGATACCGTGCTTCCAGGACATTGTCTGAACCCCAGTTTGTGAAATGTGGTGGTGAGAGTATAGTGAAGAATTGTGTGTGGTTTTTTGTAGTTGTAATGTTTTGTGTACCATTTCATAACCATCTTCAAGTCAGTTTTAGCAACAGGATGGCGTGGTAAGTGGGTTTTTAATGGCAACAAGTAAGTTCCTGAATGCTACCTATGTCCATATTTCATGTGAATGAGTCAACCATTTGTCCACCCTAAAAAATTTGATTTGGAAATCCAAATCTGTGAAGGTGGCTTAGAAGGAATTGTGCCTGAGTAGGAAACAGAGAAAAGCATGTAGGTATGAGAACTGCAGTTTCTGATGTCCTCTGTGCACAGCATTCTGGCTGTTGACCCTCATCTGAGGCGGCATCTAGTTTGACTGTGTGTTTAATTCTGATTTTATGTATATGTATATATATATATGTGTGTGTGTGTGTGTGTGCCTAAATGGAGACTGAAAACTACTTGGAGAGCCAGGTGCCTAAAATTGAATGCTTGATGTTGCCTTAATGCATCTGTCCTGAAAAAAGTTGAGCTTCTGTTCAGGTGCTTTTAAATATTTAGCACTTACTCAGGTGTAATTGGTGGATAAATATGACCGTATTTTTATTTCCAATCATGGTAAAAATGTCAGATTCTTTTTAGTATATTTGCAAATGCTGTGTGCATGATGGAAGATGCCTTATTTTAATAGTGTGAAACACACTGTCCAGGTAATGCTGTTTGATAAATTCTATTAAGAAATGTGTACTTTTTCCTGATTTCACCTTGCCTGTTCTGTAATTCATAGTTCATCAGGCCTTTTCCTGATTAGAACTTGGCAGTAACCTTTTAAATTGTGATTTAAACCTTAAATCTAGAAACTAGTGCCTTTTTGTATTTTCCTTATTTTTTTTTTTTCCCCTGAAAAATCAGTAGGCTTTGATCTTGTTTGAAGACACTTGCAATACAGTTTAACAATTCTAAATCTTAGGGTCTAATTTAAAAAATTAGAAATTTGAAAACCTATTTGTTATCTGAATTACCTTTTGTGTTTTAAAATGGTATGTGATGCTTAGCATTGGATGAAAGCTATGCTGTGAGATTTATGTGTTGGGTTTTTTCAATTTTTTTAGCCTACATTTAACTTTTTGACCTACATTTTTTTAAATGTAAGTCAACAGATTACTTTCGTACTCTTTCCATTGGTAGGTCATTTTGGCTCTGATTCAGGGGTCTCTCAAGAGCCTACCCATCACTGTTTTTCAAATAAGTGCTCTAATTCTGGGCATTTCTGCTTGTGTATTTCACTGTTCTCTCCATGGTCAATTTTGGTAGTCTTTAATTCCAAAGTATTGTCATGAATATGTTAAACTTTTATGTAAATCATAGACGTACTACCAGCTTACAGCTTTTCCCCGTGAATGTTTAAGTGGTTCATTTTGTTTGTCTGAATATATCTATTAATTTCAATGGGACTAGTCATAATAGTAAAATGTCTGAGTTTTTGTTCACTATAGTACTAATCTGTTGGGGATTAAAACCTGAGTGACTTACAAAAGTGCATTCCTTTGATTTATATTGTAAATAAAACTATGTGCTCCTGTTTAGATGAATACACTTTCTCTGTTTCAGTGAAGATGTGTTTTCTTCCTTGTAGGTGATAGCAGCTGCAAAAAGGGGATTCAAAGCTGTTGGTTATGAATTAAATCCCTGGCTAGTCTGGTACTCCAGATACCGCGCCTGGAGAGATGGGGTTCATCAGAACACCAAATTTTATATTTCAGACTTATGGAAGGTAGGTGCTGTAGTATGTAAGAATGAATCTGGGATGTTTGAGAGATTTCCATAATTTGGAAATAATTTCTTGAAAGAACCAGAATGCTGGCTGGCTACAAGGTGCTATACTGGGCTTTGAGAAAAGTACTTGAGCCCATAGAAACTAGGCTCACAGCACAATACGCCGCACTGCTGGTTTTGTGCTTCGGTGAAGTGCTGTCCTTTTTCAGTACAGGCTCCTAGAGCATACCACGTCATGGTTGTGCGTGATGAATGATGTGGGGTGCTGTGATGGCAGGCTTCACTGAGAGCTGATTCTGTGGAGTCAGTAACAAGACTCCTATTCACCTTATGTGCAAGATCACAATCTCACCTGACGTTTCATTAGGCTTGTGTTCTTTTCTAGCTGTGCAATGTGTTACCTGTTTTGAGTGTTGCTTTAAGGTAACTTACATACATGTGAGTGAGATTTTTTCACAATTCGAGTCACAATTGCTTCTTCAATGAGGTGTGCTTTTTTGGGTCATACTTATGTGGGCCTCTCCCCTGCTATTCCTGTCAAAGTTGTTGGTTGGTGGGTGTTTTTGTTTGTTTGTTTGTTTGTTTTTTAAGAGTGGCATTTTGTAATGGGTAAAGTGGATACCAGGCATTTTGGGGAAAAGTGTGAATATACTGGTTTTGTCTTTGTTCAGAGAGGAGCATAGGAAAACTTCATGGCACTGACTAGAAGAACCCAGGCATTGGAATATCTGGCAAGTTTTTATGGCTAGCTAACATTTAACAAAAGTGGGGGCAAACTTAAGACATACGTCATTTTAACATACACAGGCATTGTGGAAAAACTTAGCCATGAGTAAAATCGTGTAGGTATTTTCTAAATTAATACTTTCTGTGCTACTAGAATTGGTGCTATATTCCTGGCTAGGCAGTAGAAGTTTTTTTGCTGTTCAGCAATATGAAGTTGTCTTTATGTGGAAATTTGTGTGATGAAAAGTTGATATGGGATCTCCTTTCTTATTTTTGGTGTAAATTCCTGTTGAAAGGAGTGCAGCTAGAGGGATTAGGGGAAAAGAATCGTGAGAACTTCTCCAACTATAAATGCCATTTTCATTAAGACTTGTTCTCAAATTTTATTTTAGGTTTCTTTTTCCCATTATGCGAATGTTGTTGTTTTTGGGGTACCTCAAATGGTAAGCTTACTATTTTTGCATCGTTTAATTATCTTAATACCAAGGCATTCAGTGTTAGTACATTCATCTGCAAAACGAACCAACCTGCAGAATGTCAAAGGTAGTCAGTACTAATATTTAGATATTTCATTGTTGCTTATTAATGTCCATGGTAAAACTTGTGACAGTATGCAGACTGGAGCTCTGAAAACATACATGTTTTTTTGAGAAGTATTTTCTGTCCATTAGTTCAAAACCAAAATGAAAACTGCTGTGCTCAGGTTGCTTGGGGAGAAGGTGATAGATTGTTTCTTGAAAAAACAAGGAGTTTGCAGGGAGAGAGTGGAGTAGGAAATTGCCTACAGCTGATTTTTGGGAACCTTGTTAGAGGAGAGTATTGACCTTTGCTTATGTTCTTCTCCAAAAACTGCATCATCTCAAATAGGCCAGCAGCTGGTATATTGAAATAATCCCTTGCCCATGTTAGACTGTGAGGGTTTAGGAAGGGAGGTATATACTTCAGGTATAATTGCTAGAACACAAGTCCACAAATTCTTTGCCTTTTGGGAAGGCTTTGTAGCCTATGTTCATCGTGTCCCTGGGGAAAATGCGTTCTTCAAAAATGGTGTAGAAATTGAGTACAATAGTGACTGGTTTAGTGATATATTCAATAAATTCAGTCAGACTTTACATTCACTTTGGCTTTCGGCTTGATCTAGTTTTCTTTTTCTCTTTTTACTAGAAAAGAAAAAAAATCTTAAATATTTAAATATTCTTGATATTTTGATTTATTATTAGAATCTTCTATATACGTTGAATGCATATGGAGGAGTGAAACAGAAATATGCTATAAATGCTTCTGTATTGCTTCTTCCTTTGCTAAGGCAGTGGGATGAAATGAGTGAAGAGCTTTATGTGATGGTATACCATACAACGTACACTGATAGTATTTCTATAGTATTAACAGGAAGATGCAACAAGAAGCATAATAAACCTTCCCTATTCTCTGCTTTTTCTTTAACAGCATTGGAATTAAATACCTATTTCAGATTCAAATTGTAACTCATGTTGGAAACTGAAGTGAAAATGCATTTTTTATACCCTACTTTTGTGGGTGGCATGTTAGTGAGAACTATGATGTTACTTGTGCTACAGATGTTGCCATGTTTGAATGTTAGTGCTCTCTAACTTGAGTTCCGGGAGGGGGCAGTATAAATATTTGAATTTGCAGTCAGAAATTCTGCAATTGCACTGAGGGGAAAAGTGCAGGTGAAGAAAGATATTTCAATAAACTAGAAATATACAAATGCCCTGGGAAAACGTGAGTGAACCTGGCAGAAATACTGGCTTAACTTTAAATGTAATAGTATAAAGTGGGATAAATTAGTAACAGCTATGATAGAAAGAGTAGCTATAGAGCTCAGAATAACTTCAGTAAATTCAGTAAATACTAGGCTAAATTCTTCCAATAAAAATACTGTCATAAATGTAACAGATCCAAACATGCTATGTTTCCTGAGCATTCATTTGCTCATGATCCCCTTTAAATTTACTTAGGAAGTTGTGAATGCCTAGTTTCCTGATGACTAAATTGATTTTCTAGAAACTTTAATGCATTTTCTCTTTTTTGCTGAGGGCAATAGATCTCTTTAGGTTTTTTAATAATACTGGTGTGATTTGGTGCTGTCACACCATGCTTTTATTTCATATCCAAGATTAGCTTACAGAAGTTGGATTTATTGATCTTCAGGGAAGACTAAGACCTCTCTGTTCTTGAAAGCATCTGGGGGAAGGTGTGTTTATCTATGAGTCATTGCAGAAGGACTTTTACTTGTTCAGGGTGGGATGACAGAACTCTTACCAAGTGTTCATGTTCGCAGCTTCTGTGTATTTTAACTGATTATATACTGTACAAAAGGTTTACTAAACTGTATATCTACGTAGACATACCAAAAAAAGCCCAACCCTGGCTTGATATAACACCTAATGCTACTGAGAGGTTTAGCTTAAAAACTAGTTTGACTGTTTGGTTCAAGGGTACGCTTCTTTTTGGCTGAACTATTAATGAATTTTTCTAATTTGAGCTAATATAGACATGAGATGTCACTAATTTTCATATTACTCATTAAAAATTAGGCTATGTCTATATTTGTAATTTCTGTAACAACTTAGTCCTTCCTTTTCTGGTGTCTCAGTTTGAGATACCAAAGTGGGCTTACATTTGTAGTTTATTTAAGGTGCGGTAGCAAAAATGTTTAAAAGCATCTGCTGTATGGATGAAATCAGAGCATAGAATGCTTAAAAATATTCAGAGGTAGCTCTTTGATATATTAGATCTATGACTATAATTTTTCTAAAATATTCCATCGTAAGCTTAAATGTAGCTATAATAGGATGTTACATCAAAGGCACAACCTGCATGTATGTGATAATGGAAGCTATCTGCAGCCTTTGGAAATACATTTTCTTCAGTCAATCTTGTTTTCTAATAATGTTCTGTTGTGTTTTTTTCTTTTTTTTTGTGAATTTTTTATGTATTTTGTGTCCTTTGTGACTTAAATTGAGCTGTATTTGTAAATAATTACCGTCCTTTTAACCTTTTGGTATCTAAATGTTATGTCATGATATCAAAGTAAATAAATTTTTACATGTAATAGAAGTAACCTGTGGAGCTTGCTGTTATAATTACTCCCTGAGATAGATACTGTATGTAAGGATAAAAGGAATTCCAAATGGATGTGCACTGATCTGCTTAAGCATAGCATCAAACTTTTCCAAAGGACAAAAATGGCTAAATCTATCAAGTTTCATTTTTTTCAGAACATAATCACTATCTGGGATGGGAAAGAAATTTCTTTGAAGTCTAGATGTGTTAATTCATTTCTCACTTAATCCATAGCAGAATTTGCAAAGTACGTATTGGAGACAGAGTATCTGACTGGGCAGGGTGATGCTCTTTTCTGGAAGAATTTCCCTTGATATTTCCCTTGACTTTCATATCTGCTCAATTTTTGCAAATGGAGGAAAGATGGACTGTAGGTCTTCAATTAAGGAGAGTTGCATAGTCGTATTTGACACGGTCCCCCACAACATCCTTCTCTCTAAATTGGAGAGATAAGGATTTGATGGATGGACTATTTGATGGATAAGGAATTGGCTGGATGGTTGCATACAGAGAGTAGTGGTCAATGGTTCAATGTCCAGATGGAGATCAGTGACAAGTGGTGTCCCGCAGGGGTCCATATTAGGACCAGTACTGTTTAATATCTTCATGAACAACACAGGGGGATCGAGTGCACCCTCAGCAAGTTTGCAGATGACACCAAGCTGAGTCGTGCGGTCGACACGCCTGAGGGATGGGATGCCATCCAGAGGGACCTGGACGAGCTCGAGAAGTGGGCCCCTGTGAACCTCGTGAGGTTCAACAAGGCCAAGAGCAAGGTCCTGCATCTGGGTTGGGGCAACCCCCGGCCGGTATCAATACAGGCTGGGGGATGAAGGGATTGAGAGGAGCCCTGCCGAGAAGGACCTGGGGGGACTGGGAGATAAAAAGCGAGCCGGCAATGTGCGCTCGCAGCCCAGAAGGCCAACTATAGCCTGGGCTGCATCAAAAGCAGCGTGGCCAGCAGGTCGAGGGAGGGGATTCTGCCCCTCTACTCTGCTCTGGTGAGACCCCACCTGCAGTGCTGCGTCCAGCTCTGGAGCCCTCAGCACAGGAAAGACATGGACCTGTTGGAGTGGGTCTAGGGGAGGGCCACAAAAATGATCAGAGGGCTGGAACTCCTCTGCTATGAAGAAAGGCTGAGAGAGTTGGGGTTCTTCAGCCTGGAGAAGAGAAGGCTCTGGGGAGATCTTATTGTGGCCTATCAGTACTTAAAGGGTGCTTATAAGAAAGATGGAGAGAAACTTTTTAGTAGGGCCTGTTGCGACAGGACAAGGGGGAATGGTTTTAGACTAAAAGAGGGTAGATTCAGACTAGAGATAAGGAAGAAACTTTTTACAGTGCGGGTGGTGAAAGACTGGTGAAACAACTGAAACAGGTTGCCCAGAGAGGTCGTAGATGCCCCAGTCCTGGAAACATTCAAGGTCAGGTTGGACAGGGCTCTGAGCAACCGTGATCTAGTGGAAGATGTCCCTGCTCACTGCAGGGGGGTTGGACTAGATGACCTTTAAAGGTCCCTTCCCACCCAAACTATTCCATGATTCTATGTGCTGTTTCGTACAGTACTGCTGCAGGGTCTTACGTGCATATGTTAACAGGCTGGAGCCAACAAAGCTCAATATGAGTAGTATTTAACATATCAGTACTTTACCATACAGTGACAGCAGAATGTTTGCTTTGGGTTGTTGGCTGTATGATATTTTACATGTCTCAGGATCTGTCTTGGGGTTAGACTGGAAATTATGAGAGGCGTTGGCCTTTGAGTATCACATAATAGTTCATGTGACTTCGGGTGTCATAAATAGCATGAAGGCTGAGCTTTCATTCTCTGCAAAGAAGAATCCCACTGAAGAGAATCATGAATTGGAACATGCAAAGTCTTTTCTTATTTTGTGGGTTTTTTTATCTAAGGGATAATTGTTTACGGTTTTTGATAGAATTTTTAGAACTTAGAGTTACGATTTTCTTGATCTCACCAATCAGGGCACAATAACCATTTTCTAGTTTTAGATATTCTTTGTCAATGCATCAAAGCCAAAACGTATATCATGAATACTCTCCTAACTTTTTTCCAAAATTTCATCAAACCTTGGACTTCTCTTGAACACTTGAATTAGATTCTAAAGAGAATGCTTTGTTTTTTTACTGCTTCTAAAGCTTTTTATTGTTGCTCAACAGATGCCACAGTTGGGGAAGAAGCTGGAAGAAGAGCTTGAATGTAATGCCAGAATCATTGCCTGCCGTTTTCCTTTCCCTTGCTGGATCCCAGATCATACTACTGGAGAGGGAATAGATACTGTATGGGCCTATGATTTGAAACATTCTAGAGGATGTGAAACAAAAAGCTTGGAAATTACACCAGAGACAGAATCCTAAACATCTAATTTGGTTTTGTACTGAAATTTTTGGCTTTGACTTCACATGTTAAAGATAATACTAATGTGAATAGAGCCCCAGGATATGGAGATAGATATTCACTAAAATAACTGAAGTGTATACTGGTTATCTGAAAGCACACAAAGGTTACTGAAAGATGTAGTTAAATGGCTTAATGTAGTTAGTAAAAATTATGAGGAAGTTTTATAGAAACGGAAAACTTTGATATGGAAAACGGGATAAAACACTGTTCACTACTGTTAAGGGGAATATATATGTAAGTTAAAATGCTCAAATTGGCAAACTTAATATGTGCATTCTTTCTGAGCCTACATAGCATTTGTTATTGGTGTTGGAAGTGGTGTGCAAGTGGCTTCTCAAATGAGCCGTGGTTCCCAAATGTCTTCATTATGTATGTCAAGTAGGCATAATGCTGCATACATCAAACCGATGCAGATTGAATATGATGATGATACCAATGTTTTACACCTCAGCCTTGAATGTGTACTTTCTAAAGTTGAATATGACAAAAGAAGCAAATACAACAAATTGCTTATTCATTAACACAAGTGCAGCCCTTGATTATGTTCATGTATTTTTATTTAACTCGTTACGTGAAGGCAAAACTGCAGAAATGTGCTCTTACTGAACACTTATTGGTATAAACCTGTGCAAATGACCGTGATTTTTCCTACCCTCTCTGATTTAGGAAGGGTTTCGAAAGTCACCTACGTGGCAGTGAAGTGTTACCACTTCTGTGTGCTCAAACCTTGGATAAGGTATGGTTGAGAGTTGCTTGCTTGAATGTGTCATGAAGACTGTCTCGGATTCCAGAGCTAGTTGGTCTGGCTAGCTTGGTTAAATCTGATTACACATCATCTAATTTATAGTGAGATGGGAAGGGGGGTTTTCATTCAGGCTTCTGTTCTCCTCTACTTTTCTATGCCATCTGATGAGATCTCAGAAACTCATGACATTGCTGCATGGCTTTTCCTTGGAAGTGAAGCAAGTTCTCCCTGTCTTTTTGCTGATACTGGTTTGCAGTGGGGGACTATCACTGCTATGACATTTTCCTTTTCTAACATGGTTACAGCACTTTGCATTTTTTTAATAGTCTGCTTACTTGGTCTTTCTTTTGGTTCCCAGGTAAAGTTTTGCCCATTAACAATTAGTCAAAGTTCAAAGTTAGCCTCCTCTGGCCCCAGTTAACATATAGACTGTTTGTTAAGCAGTGACTATGTAAGTTTGTCAGACCTTTGCATATATGATACCCATAGAATGAAGCTAAAACAGGGTAGGGAGTTGTCACCTGGCTTCAGGCAGTCATTACCACAACTAAAATTAGCTCAGGCGAAGAGAAGTGCTGAGCCCCTGCAATTTCAGGTAAGTACAAAGCCTGTGATATTTTATTTGGCATTGGGAAAGCATGTTTGCTGGACTATAGTATCTGGCTTGAAGGTAAGTTAGATGTTATTTGGGATATGTAGTCTACAGTTACACCTGTACTCAGGCTTTTTATTTTTTTTATATTTGGGAGGGGAGGAGGAAGGAGAATTCAAAATACAAATCTACACTGAGGATTTGAAATGGAGCAGTAGAATGGTTTTGTCCTGATAATGTATACAAAGCAGGAGAAGAAAGGGGCAAATGTATCTGCTCCGGAGGCTGCAAAGGAGAGATGATTTCAGCCTTGCATGGCAAGGCACCGCTGTAAACGTGGAGACTGTATGTATTGAAGAACACTGGTTTCTAGTAAGCAGTCTTTTGCAGCCTTTCACTGCAGTGTAACATAGTGCATCTTGTAAAACTACACTAAACTCTTTCTACCATGATTTAAATGTTATGATTATTACACAGTGACAGGACAGGGCTACAGTGGCTTATCTAAAATGTCTGAATTTACTTGAATATTCCAAAGCCATAAAACTGGAACCTCAGACAAAGGAAATCTGAAATTATTTCTATTGGAAAAAGACCATACAATGGGGAAATTAGCTAATTAAGCTGAGTCCTTCCCCGAATGATTATAAAGGAGAAAGGGAGGCAAAAGATTTTGATAGAGTGAATTGTGACTCATCTGCAGTGCAGTGCTTTGACCCAAGTTTCTACTGCCTACTTTCACTGAAGTTAGTTTGCAGGGAATGAAGCGGATATTTACTTTTTCTGCTGTGTTTGACTATATATTTGTCTATTGCATTATCGTTTGCCTGTTAAAAGGTAAAACTGAATTTCTCAATTCTGCCTGTGGTAAAGGCTTTGGGGCGTGTACTTCTTAGTTACCACCTATTGCTCCAGAAATATTTGTTGAGGAGGGAGACAGAATTAATGATGTGATGGCCTGAGCTTTAGGAGCACTAAGTGCTGTCCTCAAGGCAAGGAGAGATTTATGAATGCTTTTAAAGTAAAGCAGAGGGTTTTTTCTTGCTCTGGCCATTTACTTTTGGGTGAGATAGGTCTGAAGGTTCGGAATTCCTTATTACATAAAGAAATGTGCTGTATTTCCTGTTTCCATGGCTGAAGTGTGAAATGGAAAGCAAATTGCTCTAATTTACACAGGGGGACTGGGAAAGCATTTTCTTGTCATGTCCTCAATTTTTCTATCACTTGCTATGTTCATTTGATAGTTTACAAGATTAAATACTTAACTGTGTCTTCAGTTATCACTGTATGGATTATTATGTTGAAACACTTCCAATTGCTAGGGTAATGTATTATGATTTCGTTGATACGCTACTTCAGAGTACAAATTTGTTTCTTCTGAAAACCAGGAAAGCCTTAGACACCTGGCTTAATCAAATTATAATGTAAGTCTGAAGCCAAAAGAAGGAAACCTTCAAGCTACACATGCTGTTCAATACTAAAGTAATTCAGATGCACAGAAAAACCTATAGTTTATCTTTGTTTGTGTCTTCTAGTAGAATCACTTGCCTTTTGGGAGCTACTTGTTTTATTCCTTCCTTGCCCTGCCAGATCGTAGCAAAAAAGTTGCTACATTGCTGAATGAGTAATTCTTTCCTGAAATATTGTAGAATTTGATCTGTTTGAAAATAATACATGTCAGAGTTCTCCAGGAGTCAGACTTTCAATTTTTTTTTTTTTTTTTTTTTGCACTGGGACACATTATGTCCCCA
This sequence comes from Fulmarus glacialis, assembly GCF_000690835.1. Classification (NCBI taxonomy): domain Eukaryota; kingdom Metazoa; phylum Chordata; class Aves; order Procellariiformes; family Procellariidae; genus Fulmarus; species Fulmarus glacialis. The sequence continues at coordinate 12,303 of NW_009219849.1, forward strand.
CAGGATTTGTGATGCAAGATCAATTGTACCAATGCAGCATCTGAATGCTACAATTCTAATTTTGTAGTTTTCTATTTTGCATAAATTGGCTTTCTAGGGAGAAGGAGAGGGGTATGGCTAAAAGAGAGCCATCTGATACGCAGGTTGCTCAGTATACTGCACAGTCAATACAGCTACACAGCAACGTCAACCAAGCTTGTTCAGATTTGTTTGTGAAATGTGCACATATTTTGTGAGCTTTAGGCATTTCTGTATTAGTTCTTGACCTATCCTCTGGTCTGATTATATGCTGCCACTTAATCTAATATTGCTCCAAGAAAGTTAATCCTCTGTCCCTGAGTTGTTTTTTATTTCTGACTCATGAGTTGTAGCCAGGTAAGAAGGTACAGAATCAAGTTTAAAATAAAGTACCACATTTCACAAGCCAGTTGAATGAGTATGGTCTGTGGGGAAAAAAAGTTCCAAAGCCCAGACTTTGGGAAAGTCTTTCACCTTTAGTGAAGGACACAGCTCAGGAGGTGGCAGAGATCTCCTGAATTCTGCATAAATTTTTTAAGAACGACTTGAGCTTTGCTTTTCTCGTGTGTGTGTCCTTCAAAAATTTTTATCACTGTAATACCATTCTAAGATCTACAGGGGAAGTAAAAAGAGGTAGCATTTTGTTTATCTTCTATATTTTGAGCTATGGGAGGAAAGGAGGAAGGGAATCTTATGGCTCAAGTATGGCAATTTGAACTATTTCAAAAGCAGTTTGACAGACTTGCACATCAGCTGTGCGTATTTCTCATTGGATAGGAGCATCCGTACAAAGAATGGGCTGTGATGAGCATTCACTCAGAAATGGGTTCCTGTCTGATACCATTACATTTGAATGAACACTAATTATTGATAGATCACCTCATACTTCTGTAGTTTCACTTTTCATGATGGTTTACAAATACTGAAGCATTTATTCAAGAAAGGACATGAATCCTTCAAATTCATGGTTGAAGAGGGTAGTCTAACATCAGATTCAATGCCAGTAAATTCTGCTTTGCTTGAGTTATTTTTCTTTTACATTTGCCAACTTTGCAGTTTTCTAGTTTTACAATATAGCCCCAACTTGTTTTTCAGAAGTAACATATGTTTCTTCTAGAAGACTTCTTGAGTTCTTGATAAGACAGTGTGGCCTCTACGTTTAACTTAAAAATCACCCTTGAGTGAGATAGCTGCAGAATTAGTATTTTCAGTATTTTTCTTTGTATGATAATCTTTCCATTCATTCTTTATGCTTTACTGAGGGAGACTTATACATGGATAGTTACCATTTTTTTTCTTCATTCTTTTTCTGAATTCTCCCTCTTATTTCAGTGTTTGCTTTTATTTTTCATACTGTCTTTTTACAATTTGACTGTTTGACTTCATAAATTCATGAGATCTTCTCATTTCTTTAATTTTTTTTTTCTGTAAACTAGTTGCCTTTTTTTTTCGGCAACTTTGCAGGAAGACCAAATATGTTAAGGAATGTCCTTTTTCTCTCTAACATTTTAACATGTGTTTAACTAACCTCCTTAATTTATTTAGCAGTCTGTATGCTGACAGCATGACTTTTGTTTCCAGTAAATGAAAGAAAAACACATCCACCCATATGGTATTTAGACTGAAAAATAGCCTTGGTCTACAACAATTTTGACTATTTAGTAGTTTTAAGTACTTAATTTCACATTTTTATTATATTTCATCACTTGGCAAATGAATACAGGCCTTTTATCCGTTCAGTAGTTCTTTGGATTTGGGTTATTTGTTCAGGTGGGACTTTTGCTGATTTCTTTTTCTTAGTATGAATGTTGGGGTTTCTATTAGAGGCTTTGGTTGAAATGTCGGACTGATGTTTTTCCTGCAAATTGCTCTGTAGTCATTGAAGAATCACTGTAATACAATCCAGTGAACTGCTAGCATTGGTAAAAATTAAGTAAAACCTGCTTACCGGTAAATGTGCAGTGATATTTTTCAGCTTACTGCATATGTTGTGTTTTTCAAAAATAAAGTAGGTTTTTGAAGACTCATATAAAGCTTGTGGCATAAAGTTTTGAGGTGAGCAGAGGTCTTTGCAAGGTCAGAAGCAGAAATTAATGGTTTTCAACCTGAGGTTTGTGGGTGCCTTCCGAGGAATCCACAAAAAGTAATTTAAAAAGCCAATCTACTGTCAGTAGGTTTATATTTGCTACCTATGGTTGTGTCCTTTGGAATTTTGTGTCTGAAAATTTTAATGTGTCTGAAATGATCATTTAAGAATCCCTGAACTAAAAATACGGGGTTACGTAAGACATTAGCTAAATGGAAGTGAGTTTATCAAAGTGAGGAGGTCTTTCTGTTGTTGCTTGCATGCACTGTTGAGCCTTTAACCTCTGCAGTATACAAATGTATGAGCCTCTGCGTCTCTTCTGGTAAGCATGTAACTTCATATTTCGCTATGTGAGAGCAGCTGCATGGTTTTGCACGTTCCCATTGCTTTCTAACAATTCTAGCTTTTTAGTTAATCTATGATAGATCTGGTTTAAGGGTCTAATTGCCTTTTTTCTTTTTCTTTTTAGGAACTGCTTAAACATGAAATTTACATTTTCAAAACACCTGACAGCTGCCACTGAAGCCTGTCTAAAAATCTGACAGACCCTGTGAAACTCTATAATGCTGTAATGTCTGCAGACGTCCATGCCAGAACTTTGGTTCAGATGAGCAGAAATGTGCCTAGCTCTTGCATAAGCTCTCTTGATTCTTGATTGAAAATGGAAGTGTGAGGAGAGGACACAAAACGAATGATAAAAAATGATAAAAACTTGAGTATCAGTCTAAGTTCTGGGAGATAAAAATGTGTAGGATACAGCCAAAATCTAAGGGGCCTTCTCTGTGCGCTATCACGCTAGCCCCTAAGGTTTGATGCTGTCTTTTTTTTTTTTTCCCCTAATATTATGTAGCTCTTTCTGTCTTTCCCATTATTTTTTTCAAGGTTTTCAGAGTGTACACAAATCAAAATAATTTATATGTCCAAAAGTACCATTCTCTAAATTGTCTACAGGGACCCTCATCATCTGTGTTCATGTATATTTTATTGCTTCTTCCTTTTTTTTCAGCACACACAGAAGCCAAATTTGTACTCTCACTACCTTTATGCTCAATGCATAAATAAGCTTTGTCGGTGTGATCAATACCAATTAAGTTTATTTGCAAACACAGATCTCATGCTGAAGCAATTCTAAAAAGATTTTGAGCAGGAACAGGGCAAGTAATGGTCATGACGTGAAAAACTAATGTTTCTTAGTGATAGGGATGGTAGTCTCCTGCCACTGAGGTACTTTTAATTTCAGTTGTTAATCTGATATGTCAAGCAAAGCCAGGGAATGAAAGACTAGTAGCAAAGCAGCACTGTTGTGTGGTATTTTAAAAGAAATTTATTTTCTAACACTTATCATCAGAGGCTGCCTTCTGATTTCATCAAAATTAAGTACTGTTACTGTTCTGATAGAGTATGTTGGTGGGAGAATTATGGTTGGCTGAGCTAATACAGCTTGAAGTGTTTATTCTACAGTACTTTCAGCTAATTTCTTTACCCTTTCCTCTTCCCCCCCCCCAAAAAAAAACCCTTTAGAGTGACAGGTTTAAATGGAAACTACGTTTATCACCCTTAGAAATTAAAGATTAGGAAACAGCTTTCTAATATGAAAAAAGTTGCCAGCTTCAGCAACTGGTTCTTATTTACCGGAGTGTGTTAATGTAGGTCAGATCCAGACTGACATAATGAATATTTTAAGTTTCTTAGAAAAAGTTAGCACTTCTTGTGAGTCTCCTGAACATACAATCTGAATTAGGTTGTTTGCTTATTCTAATAAAAATGCTGATCAAACAACAGTCTTCTCAGGATTATTTGTCTACTGCATGAAAATTAGGTAGTCTAAGCACTTTCCAGGAAACGGGAAACCTGCACACTGGATCTTTCATGAGGCTTTGTCGATAGCTGTTTTCTTCATGTTTGTCTGTACTTTGGGTGATTGTGAACATCAAATGATTGGAGTGAGAACTTTTGCCCGCTTGGGTTATACTTACATGTGTAAGGACAAAGGACAAATTAGAGGTTGAAGCATATATTTAATCCCTTCCAGGATAACTAATCAAAAGTTATCCTTTCTCTGGTATTGTTTTAATCTGACCCTGATAAAATTTTCATTTTCACAGGCTTAAAACTAGATGTTGCTTACGATTCATTTATCTTTCTATTCTGATGTATGCCTGAAGAATCTATGTTGGCAATCCAAGTCTCTTTCCGTTTCTGTGCAAAATACACAGGGGATGTTTTATTGGCCTTGAGTACCTTTATTACGATAGTGAGACAGTGTTCCCTCCTGGTGTTGGATATGCAGGTCATTCACTGACTGAGCTTGTAAGTACCAGGATTGTGAATGATGCAGCTTGCTTGCTAGGGTGCTGCAAGCAGTGCTGAACCCAAGGATACTGGAGCTCAAGCTCCCACAGCAGATAACCCAATCAAAAATACTGTGCTTCGCTTTTCATGTATTGTTGTTAGCAACCTCCTCCTCCCCGATCACTACCCCCCACACAAAATAAACAGCCACCCCCGAACCTCATCCCTCAGAATGTGTTCTTTGGTTTTTAGCTGCTGGTGCAAATGACCGCATTACTTTCCAGCTTTGTCTAGACCATGGGCCCAGTGAGGCCTTCCCAGCTCATGTTTCAGTGTAAGCAGGCCCAATTTTAGCTTCAGCTGTCTCCAGTCAAGGGTCTGCCTAAGAAATCCTCATAGTCTCTGAAGGCACTGAAACAAGCGGGCTCTGGGTGCTGAAGACTTCCTGAAGCTTGCTGTCTTAGCATGATGGGACACAGCATCAACATTTTCAGCGGGCTTGTTTTTATAAAGACTGCTTTAGCGCCGCTGAATTTGATCTCTTTCCCCAATTTAGGAACTCTGTAAAGCAGAGGATAAATTCACTCCAATTTTCCCTCTGCCTAATAGAATCATAGAATCATTAAGGTT